>NC_068278.1:56939783-56955783 GCF_025860055.1 Xyrauchen texanus | reverse complement strand
TGGCATCTTCTCTCCTCCGTGTCTCTGTCATTGATTCTCCCTTTCCTGTTCTTCCATGCTTGAGTGTCGCTCTGTTTTTCTCTGTGTCTCAGTCGTGATCAATTCTGCACGGAGTGGCGTGTGCCGTTTTCCGGTGTGTGTGTGGATCCCATCTGTCCCTCTCTCGACCTCCGCTCAAGAACGTCAACTGTGGTGTATGAGCTCAGAGCCAGGGCATGTGTGTGTGTTTGTGTCCGTGTGTGGGAGAGGGAGGCAGCCAATGGGAGCGGGAGGGAGTGAGTGGAGTAAGCGCACGCGTAGACCTATCGGAACCGAATAAACAGAAGCGTTCATCTTCTCTTTATTCATCTCTCTCTCTCTCTCTCTCTCTCTCTCTCTCTCTCTCTCTCTCTCTCTCTCTCTCTCTCTCTATGTTTCAGTTTAAAGAAATAAAACACCCAAAAATGAACATTCTGTTATTATTTACGCACCCTCATGTTGTTCCGAGCCTGCATGCTGTTGTCTGTTGCGTGGAACACCAAAGGAGAATTGTTGAAGAATCATCATGGTGCACTTTTCCGTAGAATGACAACACACGACATAGTGACCACGTCTTTCAAGCTGCTAAAGAGACAGAACAAAAGTGAAACAGACTGGAAATTAAGTCATTATTCATTTAAGATCGTCCCTTCGACTCAAGCTGTCAAATCAAATATGACTTTATAATAGGGCTGGGTTTTGATACAGATTACCCCGGTTCAATTCAGATTCACAAGCTCTCTATTTGATCCAGTACTGATTCATTTGGGTTTTTTTGTTTATATGTATTTGTTTGATGTCATTGATGTTCAACCTGCACCATAGGTAGAATATTTGATATGAGTTATATGAAGACATTTCTGTTCCTGACACAAAGCTATTGTATGGCATCAGAAAACTTTAGAATATAGTCGCAAGTCATATGAACACTTTACTGGTGCTTCCTGTCCTGTTTGGAGCTTGACTAAGGAGGGTCAAATATATAAAAATTAAATTAAGGCTGTCAATCGATTAAAAGTTTAAATTGATTGGTGTGCTGATTAATTAATTGAATTATCGCATATATAAATATTAGCTGAGAAAGCCCTCAAATAACAAGAATTCAATATATAATGATGCAATAATTACAAATAATGTATATATATACACTCACCTAAAGGATTATTAGGAACACCTGTTCAATTTCTCATTAATGCAATTATCTAATCAACCAATCACATGGCAGTTGCTTCAATGCATTTAGGGGTGTGGTCCTGGTCAAGACAATCTCCTGAACTCCAAACTGAATGTCAGAATGGGAAAGAAAGTTGATTTAAGCAATTTTGAGCGTGGCATGGTTGTTGGTGCCAGGCGGGCCGGTCTGAGTATTTCACAATCTGCTCAGTTACTGGGATTTTCACGCACAACCATTTCTAGGGTTTACAAGGAATGGTGTGAAAAGGAAAAACATCCAGTATGCGGCAGTCCTGTGGGCTGAAAATGCCTTGTTGATGCTAGAGGTCAGAGGAGAATGGGCCGACTGATTCAAGCTGATAGAAGAGCAACTTTGCCTGAAATAACCACTCGTTACAACCGAGGTATGCAGCAAAGCATTTGTGAAGCCACAACACGCACAACCTTGAGGCGGATGGGCTACAACAGCAGAAGACCCCACCGGTACCACTCATCTCCACTACAAATAGGAAAAAGAGGCTACAATTTGCAAGAGCTCACCAAAATTGGACAGTTGAAGACTGGAAAAATGTTGCCTGGTCTGATGAGTCTCGATTTCTGTTGAGACATTCAGATGGTAGAGTCAGAATTTGGCGTAAACAGAACGAGAACATGGATCCATCATGCCTTGTTACCACTGTGCAGGCTGGTGGTGGTGGTGTAATGGTGTGGGGGATGTTTTTTTGGCACACTTTAGGCCCCTTAGTGCCAATTGGGCATCGTTTAAATGCCACGGCCTACCTGAGCATTGTTTCTGACCATGTCCATCCCTTTATGGCCACCATGCACCCATCCTCTGATGGCTACTTCCAGCAGGATAATGCACCATGTCACAAAGCTCGAATCATTTCAAATTGGTTTCTTGAACATGACAATGAGTTCACTGTACTAAAATGGCCCCCACAGTCACCAGATCTCAACCTAATAGAGCATCTTTGGGATGTGGTGGAACTGGAGCTTCGTGCCCTGGATGTGCATCCCACAAATCTCCATCAACTGCAAGATGCTATCGTATCAATATGGGCCAACATTTCTAAAGAATGCTTTCAGCACCTTGTTGAATCAATGCCACGTAGAATTAAGGCAGTTCTGAAGGCGAAAGGGGGTCAAACACAGTATTAGTATGGTGTTCCTAATAATCCTTTAGGTGAGTGTATATATATATATATATATTTATTATAAAAAAAATAATAATATTCAGATAATTGAAATTGAAAAGTTTCACATTATTGTGGCAGAAGAGTTACGGAGCGTCTCACTTTGGATGTGTTGTGTTATAAATAGTGCTGTCAATCGTTAAACAATTTTAATCGAATGAATTACATGGTGTCCCGATTAATTAATCGTGATTAATCGCATATAAAAATATTTGCTGAGAAAGCCCCTCATATAACAATAATTCAATATATAAAGATTATACATATTTATATCAATATATAATTATACATAGTTATCTTTAAATATTTAAAAATTATATATATATATAATAAGAAGCACCAGTATATAAACAAATACAAAATATTCAGATAATTAAAATGCATTACATTCTTGTGGCAGAAGAGTTCATCATTGATAAGACGATACAAAAAGCGTCTTTAGAATACAATGTATTGTTTATTACCATATTATTGATCATTAATAAATCATTGACACACAGTTCACAGCAATCCATTACACAAGTGAATTTGTCAATCAGTTGGAGATTTATTATGAGGGCTTGTTTAAGGACCCGTCAATTTCAGCAAGCATCAGACATGCTTGTGTAGCGTCTCAGGTGCGTTGCGTCATAAACATAATATTTTTAGGTCACTTGTCAAGTTAAATATAGTTTAATACTTAGAACACATCTTGAGATCTCTTAGTTCGAATTTGCGCTCCATCAAATGTTTTGAATGCAAGAACGTTACGTATGTTTGTTTTGTGCTGTCTGGTTGTTTTCTTCACTGTATAAACTGTGCGTTGCTCATAGAGCTGAAATTTCAATAACTGCCCTCTGGAGTAAACAGGTGGTACTACAAGCTTGCATTTCTCGAGGAATCTTCCTTATTATGGAGTGATTAATTGCGTAAATGTTTTTAACATGTTAATTCAGTGCGATTATTTTGTATATAACATGTTAAAACAATTAACGCAAATAATCGCTCCATGGAAGCGCAGCGTAGTTCTAGCGGGGAGACCAGCAGGTGTACATCATCACATCATTATCTGGGTAACTCAGCCAATCGCACATAAGCCATTGCTTTATAAGTCTGCTCACTATCTATCATATTGCGGTTTCGGTGTGCTAACACTGCAACCTCCACCACCCCACCACCACCAGTTGAGCCCTGTCCCGCAGGGGGGTAGGCTCCTCGCCCCTGCCTCCTATCTCCGGCAGGACATGACGGTTCCGGGTACAACTCCCTCTGACTGCCGGACGGGGCCTACGCCAAAGAGAGAGACATAACCTCCCGTTTTACATCTATCAAATAAATGGCATCTCAAACTTCACTCAAGCCTGCGTGTCTTCCGATAGAAATAATAAGAAAGATTACTTCGATTCCTTAAATCGACAGCCCTAGTTATAAACATAAAATGTTTGGTCACTGTGTGAAGTTACACATAGTTTGAAACTTAGGAAAACACGTCTTGAGATCCCGAAGTTCAGATTTGCGCTCCATCAAGATGTGTTTTTGAATGCCAGAATGTGCCCTTGTCTTGTGCTGAAGTGTTGGTTTGTTCTCAGTATAAGCTGCAGTTTGCCTATAAAGCTGGAGCTTACTGCCCTCGGAGAAAACAGGTGGTACTTCAAGCTTGAATTACTCAGGAATCTTCCTTATTACGGTCGGGGCCATAATTAATTGCGTAAAAAAAATGTAACACGTTATTTTTTATATAAATAATCGCACTAAACAACTACGTTAAATTGACAGCCCTAAATTAAATCTTTAGATAAATTGTTAAATATTTACATTAATCGTATTAAAATCGGTAAAAGTATTTCATCATTAAATCCCTACATAAATCAATAAATGTTTTCCATGCATTAATAGCTTTGCATCCATCTTTAACTTAACACTAGCTTATGGATGATCTTTCATTCATGCATAAGCTCTTTTTTTACTTTCTAAATGTGAAAATTCCATTCCATGGGGCCTCCTGCCAGTAGAGGGCGATGGTTGCGGGCTGTTATTCTATGAACATGCTCTACACGGATGGCTTACGCTTTGCACACCATCTACGTGTTTATATTAGCGTCTCCCGCTGAACATGCACCTCCCGAGAACGTGTAAGGGGTAAGACAGGGTGGTGGATGCCTTGAATTGGGACCCCTTTGATATTGGGGGGCCTGGACTCCAGCCCATGTGCGCCCCTGCTAACTAAGGGTCCATTCACACAGAATGCGTACTTGTTTTGAAAAAGCTTCAAGCGGCACAACGAATGGCACAGCATGCATGCGTCTGAAGTTTTAAAAAGTAAAAGTTTGCTTAACTTGACACAATGTCTTAGAAACGCCAAACTCATAGCACGAGATGCTGAGGCGTGTCACAACGGACATCAAACACATTAATCTAGCCCTTGTTTGCATAGAAAAACTTTTACTCTACTGTTATGAACTGTTGTTGTATGGAAAACAGCTGTGTGAATATTCTTCAAAAATTCCCCTTTTTGTGTTCCATGGGCATAATTCAAACGTAAACATTCAACTTATGAGTCAATAAAATACTGTGTGTGTGTGTGTGTGTGTGTGTGTGTGTTGTGTGTGTGTGTGTGAGCGTGTATTTATCACTTTGTGGGGACCAAATGTCCCCATAAGGATAGTAAAACCCGAAATTTTTGACCTTGTAGGGACATTTTGTCGGTCCCCATGAGGAAAACAGCTTATAAATCATACTAAATTATGTTTTTGAAAATGTAAAAATGCAGAAAGTTTTCTGTGAGGGTTAGGTTTAGGGGTAGGGTTAGGTTTAGGGGATAGAATATAAAGTTTGTACAGTATAAAAACCATTATGTCTATGGAAAGTCCCCATAAAACATGGAAACACAACGTGTGTGTGTGTGTGTGTGTGTGTGTGTGTGTGTGTGTGCGTGTATTTATCACTTTGTGGGACCAAATGTCCCCATAAGGATAGTAAAACCGAAATTTTTGACCTTGTAGGGACATTTTGTCGGTCCCCATGAGGAAAACAGCTTATAAATCATACTAAATTATGTTTTTTGAAAATGTAAAAATGCAGAAAGTTTTCTGTGAGGGTTAGGTTTAGGGGTAGGGTTAGGTTTAGGGATAGAATATAAAGTTTGTACAGTATAAAAACCATTATGTCTATGGAAAGTCCCCATAAAACATGGAAACACAACGTGTGTGTGTGTGTGTGTGTGTGTGTGTGTGTGTGTGTGTGTGTGTGTGGCCATGCGTGCCTGGCCATTTAATAAAAAAAAAAGAGGATGCTGGAGTTGCACTGGAGCAGCATGTAGAGATACTGTTGAAGGCTCATGATGATGAGTAGGAGGAGGTGAGAGGAGGGGAAGGGAGGCGCAGGAACATCAGACAGGAAGATATCAGGGTCATCGTCTGGGGCAGGTGAGAAAGAGGAAGTGTCGATAAAAAGAGGAAAAATAAAAGCCACCAGGAACGAGTGTAGCAGGTGGAAGTGATGAAGGGTGAACTAAGGACAATATAAAGTTATGAGGAAGAATATTAAGTCACATTTATAAGATGTGTTGGAATTCAAGCAGCATAAGGTGAAATTCTTGCCTTGGCCAGATGAGGGCAACTAGGAAACAATCACAATGAATTTGGGACTAGATATAGAATAGTTCACACAAAAATGCTAATTCTGTCATCATTTAATCACCCTCGTGTTGTTCCAAACCATATGACTTTAGACATGCATAGACTCCTTGCAGCGTGCATGCATCAAACTATCTCAAACTTGATTCATGATCATTTTAGAAATTTAAAATATAACCTTAGAAAAAGTTTTATTCAACATGGAGAGGTCTCCCTAATGGGGGCTGCCATGTTTTTGGACACTTATACGTATGGGTTAAATTAATCATGGCTGACTGTAAAAAATTCATTTCTACAATGACATCAGTAACAGAAAACTATTGATATCCAAGATGATACAAACCAAAAATTATAAATGCACCATTAAATACTACTTTACTATTACAATTTATTTATTTTTAAGTTTAGCTTTTAGCAAAAAAAGTTTATAAAAAAATAAATATTGTAAAACACCTTTAAAGGTATAGTTCAGCCAAAAATGAAAATTCTCTCATCATTTACTCACCCTCATGCCATCCCAGATTCATATGAATAATTTTTTCTGCTAAACACAAACTAACATTTTTAGAAGAATATTTAGTCTCTATTGGTCCTCACAATGCAAGTGAATGGTGACCAAAACTCCAAAATGCACATAAAGGCAGCATAAAGGTAATCCCTACAACTCCAGTGGTTAAAACCATATCTTCTGACGTGATATGATATGTGTGTGTGAGAAACAGATCGATAGTTTAAGTTATTTTTTGCTGTAAATTTTCCTCCCTGCCCTGTAGCAGGAGATATGTATGAAGAATGTGAATTGCCAAAATCAAAAGAAGAAAAAAGTGAAAGTGGAGATTTATAGGACAAAAGGTGTGTTTCTCACACACACCTATCATATCGCTTCTTAAAACATGGCTTAAACCACTGGTGTTATATGGATTACTTTTATGCTGCCTTTATATGCTTTTTGGAGCTTCAAAAGTCTGGTCATAATTCGCTTGCACTGTAAGGACCCACAGAGCTGAGATATTCTTCTAAAAATCTTTGTTTTGTGTTCAACAGAAAAAAGAAAGTCATACACATCTAGGATGGCATGAGGGTGAGTAAATGATGAGAGAATTTTCATTTTGGGGTGAACTGTCCCTTTAAATGCATTGCGAATGCTGTTTCATTTTGACTGTAAAGTTTTTATGCAGATTCACTGACTGAGGTATTTTAAACATATTAATGATTTAAATTAAATGAAACGAAATTCAAATTAGAAGTTTGTATTATAGCTACTGTATGTAGGAGAGTCACCTCTCTAACAACTATATCTGTCATAATCACTCACTTTCACAGATAAAACTCCATTTGAAGACCCCAGCTCACAACACGTCTTAAAGGCTTGATTAAAGTTTATTTAGGTTTTTACAACAGAATGTTAAGACCGTCTGGGAATAACTTTTGATGTCTTTGGCATCTGCTTAATGGTGTATGATGCCTTTATTCTGTCTTGACTCTTTCTTCAACGCCTCTAAAGCCAAATCATCGCTGTCATCTCATCTTCTGATGAAAGTGTTTCCTTTATCGCTCTCTTACCTGATACGACTCAGACAACCTCATTTCTGTCTCAAACTCTCACTTGTTGCATTGGGCTGATATTATGGATCCTCTGGCGAGTACACCAGATACGATTACGACTCTTCAGCAAACTGAGGAACAGAGCAGTGACTTTAAAAGTCATCGTACTGGTACATCACTCCAGAGAGGACAGGCAAAAGTTTTAAACCTCCAATATGATATCAGTAGCTGCGTCCACTAAAACAACACTTATCTACTGTCATAACCAGAGACATTTGACTCTGGCAGAGGCTCATGTTTACCCCAAATATCATCAAAACCCTTTGAAAGGGAGAATATATAAAGTACTTGAACACAGCCTTAATGCCTCTTATATATTGCTCAAAAGCATCTCATAAAGTACAGCAATAATTCCTTAATGGTCTTCTACGGGCATGATAATGATATAAAGATATAAAGATCCTCCTTAATTTCCATTCATAAATCATTCTGCATGCCTTGTCTCGGTAAGAAAAGAGAATCCTAAATACAACCTTTACCACGGATAAAGGTCAAATCAATCAATTCAGTCCAATGTGTGTGTGTCCATAAGATTATGGCTCTGTGACCCATATCTGCTCTCCATGAGTGATGGATGAGAAGATGGGTTGACTAGACCTAGCCTATACGTGAGCCAGCATTTCATCTTCAATTCACCCTTTTCAGATAAAGTTTGATGTTTTGGTGATCCCCAGACCACCCACACTATTTATCAAAGCTAAGCTGCAAAAACGGCACATTCATTAATTATAATGATGTCACAACCATAAGCTCATTAACATATGACCATCCATATTTAGATATTAAAGGGGCCAGGTAAAAATATAGATTTTTCCGATTAATCCAGGTCATCATTTGAACAATCCCGATGCTCGATTTTTATAATCCCAAGATTGACCTTTTACTCTATATGCAACCCTCTACAATGTGGATAACACAAGATCCACGCAATCTTTTGTCGTTGAATAACTGTCATTTTCTCTTTTGAAACCCTTTCTGTTATAACAGTCAGTTGTTGATCAAAAACAACAAAAATAGATATTAGAAATAGAAATTCAAAATAGCACGGATCGCGGTAAAGAAGCCACACGACTCGCTCTCGTTAATATGAGCTCAACCGAAACACTTTTGTGAGGCGCTTCGATGAGCTGCCGCTATTCTTAAAGAGACAGTACCGTTTTAGTACTTACTCTACATATTACTGTAAATACTTGAAAAAGAACAAATTATACATATACGGTTCTTGCCCCTCCTTTCCATTGATCACTTTACACTGGTGCCGAAGCCGGGAAGGAGGAGGGATGCCTGTCGCGAGTCCTCGACACTGCCGTCCACCCAGGGGCGCCGCTGCCATCCACCGAGGCGAGGAGTAGACCGACCGCCCGGACGCGGTGAATGGCCTCCATCCACGGGCGAGTGGGGACTGGACTCCCCAACTGCCTGGAGCGATGGAGCCGCTGCCAGGGGTGGAGGAGAGCCCTGCCATCCCCCAGAAATGCGGAGGGGTCGATGGAAGACCGCCGTCCATGAGGGGAGGAGGTAAGTGTCTCCCCGACCGCCTGGAGCGGTAGGGCCGCAGCCATGGCGGAGGAGTGTCCCCACGAGTCACAGAGATCGCGGAGGGCGTTCTTTCCGTCGGGGGTCGTGAGTCTGACTCCGGTCCACCTGGGGAGGAGCGGCTGTCGATCCGCCTGAGAGGGTGGAGAAGTGATCGAGGACCATGCGATGGTGTATCGGAGAACCGGCCGAGTAGGTTTTTTTTTCATCTCTCTCCTATCTCTCTCTCACTGCCGCTCTGCGTTGGCCTTTTCCTCAGCTTTTAAATTTTACAGTGTTTTTGGGGGGTACTACACTGTTACAGGAAGTACCCCCCATTTTAATTATTTCTGTTTCCCTCCCTTGTCCCTCCCTCGTCCAGGTAGATGGGGATGACCTGCCGGCAGACTAGGCTTAAGCGCCTCCCCAGGGAAAGGGGGAGGTGTACATCAGGGCGGGGGCTCCCCAGCCTGAGAGAGCGAGGGAGGAATGTGGCAGGGGTGGAGGGCGGGGCGGGTCGTGATCATACACACCCTGTCCGTATTAGGCTAATCAAGCCTCCGAGAGGGATAAAGGTCGACTGCAGAGGATCGTCGGGAGAGAGAGATCGATTCTGGACAGCTGTCCATCATGTGTGTGTTTGTTTAAGTTTTCTATAAAAATATTATTTATATTATCAAGCCGGTTCTCGCCTCCTCCTTTCCATTGATCACTTTACAAAGACATATATAATGCAAATGTAGCATACATGTGTCTTCGACAGCATGTATGCATGTTAATCAGACCACAGGCCTCAACATTTTACTTTGTTCTAAAAGACAGTGATGCACAACATGTTTCAAACAGTTCCTCAGTTGACGACTTTCCCTCAAATATTTGATTACGCATTGCATCTTGTATACTTGGACAGACAAATGAAGACTTAGCTCAACTATGCAAAAACCCACTGTAGTTCTGTACACTGAAGGCAATCAAAACATAATTTACATACAGAAGTCTTGGGGGCTGCAATGCATCATTGCATCCATTTGCACTGCTTTTAATAGTTTTCCTGTGTAAAAATGCACTAGACGGATATCTTTGCCATTGCACTGTGCACAGGAGTGCCACAATTTGAAGACAGCATGTCAAGTTAAAAGAACTTGAAAACACATGCATTCTATTCCACTCGTAGCACTGCATCTACTCTATTTAAATAAAAAAAAAAATCAATTTTTAATGTAAGAATGCATTCTGTCTGAATGGCCCCTTAAGGGCACGGTAACAATAACAGCCTCTTTAACGTCAGACAGATGGTGGAAAATGGTCATTTAAAAAACTAAATTATGACTGTTTTGGTTCAAGAAACCTTCACTAACATTATAAGTGGAAAAATAAATGCAAGAGTGTAGAATATGGCCCCTTTAACCCCTTAAATTCTTTGGACCCCCTGGAGGGTCCAAAGGGGGCGCTATATCACAAGTCTCCGTATACATAAGTCAGAAATATGAGGTATCATTTGAAAGTTATTGCTGCATTTATGTTACTGAAAATAACAAAATAAGGCCTCAACTTTTTTCGTATTGCAAATTAGCAAACGTCTATTTTATGCTCCAGAAACGGCTGCTGTTAGTCCCAAATAGCTAAAAACGCTATATCTGCTTTTACCTCAGGAAGTTCTCTAAAAAATGAGCCATTGTTGACTTGTCTGTGAGCTTGCCTGGCTGCTATATCTTAGATGTCCAGAATAAAATATGCCATCCAGAATGAAAAGCATGCAAAAAAAAAATCATCAGAATTTGTTTTTTTTGACTATTGATAATAAAATGTTTTATACAGTCGCAAAGGGAATGCCACCTAGATTGAGATTCTAGTCCACTCAGAAGTTAAGATATTCAACGAAAAAACAAGGGTGGTGCTTGAACTGAAAACTATACTGAATGTCTATGGACGAGCACATCTGTGAGGGCTAAAATGCATTAGGGCGCCACCTACATTTCAAATCTGTATATTGTGATGGAATGTGAACAGTGAACAGTGAACGTGACATATATTAAGATTCACTACATCGTGATCCATCATGTTATAATCTAGCTACAGCAAGCGCACGTGAGTGACGAGCGATCCAGCGCCATATTGTGCAACAGCTGGGAGAAGGTTCAATCTCTTCCCTGGTCACTTCAACCAACTCATAGACGCAGTGCTGAACACACAGAGAAATAGTAGTTCATTTTCAAAACCTTTCTTATTATTTGAACTTTAATAATGGATGCTTTAAAGATATAACGCCGGGGTGTTTCATTGCGAAACGGAATGCGTCACAATAATCGCTTTATCTCGATTATCTTGTTTTCATAATCGTTGAAAGCCAAAATCGTAATTGAAAATAACATTTGATTAATCACCCAGCCCTAGCACTTTGTGGAATGAAATTAGACTTTTCAAAGTGAGGTAAAGTGAACAAAAACAGAAGTACATGTTTACAAAGTTAGGACAACAAAAAAAATCTCTGTTTCAAAAGAAATTTCTGTTTATCGTGAGATTTTAAACACATACAACATTATTCATGAATAATTAAAGTATTTTTTTTATTATCTGGGCAGTTGCAATTAGTCCACATCATGTGCGAATGGTGAGCTTTTAAATTTGAGTGTGAAAAATTGTGGACAGCAGCCCAAACATGCGCTATCCATGTGTTATAGAGGAAAATGTGAAACCTGTGACAGCGTATGTGTTGACTTCACACCCCCGTGATGGTTATAGATTTGAACACATAGCTGGAGAACAGGTAATGTGTTCTGACACAAAGAACAAACAGAATCAGCGTGTAACACACACGCTAAATGCAAGCCTTCACTCCTTTTTATGTACTTTTTTGTATCTTGCTTTATGAAGGTCTTAAGGTTTTACAAAGATCCAGGTAATTCTTTATCCTTTTAAATTATTTTACCCAATATCCAAATATCCAAAGAAAAATTTTGGAATATTATTTTAATACCATTTAATATCACCTTGTTAGTTGTGACATTATTTTCATAATAATTAGGCCTAAGCACATCTTCCCCCAAATTCTTATTATTGTAATGCAAAAATAATGATATCTATTACAAACATTTGAGAGTATTTAGATATAATGACATTTGTTGTAATTCCTTTAATGTATGCTGAATTAAATAAAATATTACGGTAACAGGAACTTGGGGGTAAAATGTGCTTAATTGTCATAAAATGTCACAATGCAAAATAATAATAATAATCTTAATGGTCCTAAAACTCAGTATAATCTTCTTCTATTCTTTGTATATTATCTAAAAATTACCCTAGGGGTTTCCAAATGGGGTACAGGGGACCCCAAGGGGGTGCTAGGGGTCCACAGAAAATGTCAAGTAAAAAATGTTTTAAATTTTTTTTTTATTTGATATGGCCAAATTTTACATTATTACTGTTTCATTCTGCTCTCTAAAACGTGTTGCAAATAATGAGATCATGATTATTTTATTCTGTTGACACCCATAGGTTTTAACAATAAGAATGTATCTCACAGCAAGAAGCAAATCATGGTTCATGGCTGTGAAGAAAGTAAAGCCTCTGTCATTCCTGCTAAAAGATGGTGCTGCTGTAAAAAGGTCTATTGGCAATTTAAAAAACAGGGTTGAGCACTGATATGTCTAAAACAGCATTTCAACCTGGTATTACGAAGTGTCTCGGGTGATCCGATCACATGTGGTCAGCTGTGACACATCAGCTGTTTACACCTGGTCACTTAAATGCGTCTCCTGTGACCACATGACATACATCAATCACTATGTCAGAGTGTTACTGCATGATATTAAAGCTATATTAAAGATATTAAAAATCAGAAAAGACAAATGAAGTGGAAAAATAGTGCGCTGTTTCTCCCAGATGCAAGCACAAATGTCAAGAAGAACTAACTGTTATTTTAGGTTCCCCTTCTGTCTGTCACTCGGCGTTGTGTCAATGTAGTGACACTAGGGGTCGATCTTGAGAGCCCGATCACCTCAGGCTAATGAAAATTGGTGAGTGGAATTTGCTGACCGGTGGAGGGCTGGGAGGTAAATCTTTTGTTCCTTTTTCCTTTTTGTTTTCCCCAAATTGTCAAAAAAGAGCAGTTTCCACACTCCTTGGGTCACATAATCGGCATCCACATCCGCCGTTGTCACAGCCGCTGGGTGCAGAGTACCCGCAGCTATTGCCCCGCAGGTTATGACGAGTCTCAAGGACGGCCCAAGAGGGCCTCCTCCTCAGTCGCTAACCCGCCCTATGCCGGTTTCGCAGAGCAAGGTAAGTGCTTTGAATTCCCCCTCAGCACAGTCGCCTCGGGTCGAAGCAATGCTCCTCGATGCGGCATTGCTTTCTCCCCCCTGCCGCGAGGCCCCACCCCCAGGTACGTCAGACGCGATCGTCCCCTTAGTGCCCCTCGTATTTTCATGTCTCAGTTCTACCTCGACACAGACCCTTCCTACGGTTTGCTTTCGATGGCCAGGCTTATCAATACAAGGTCCTCCCCTTCGGCCTGTCTCCTCGCATCTTTACGAAAGTCGCAGAGGCAGCTCTTGCCCCGTTAAGGGAAGACTACCTTGACAATTGCCTGATTCTAGCACACTCTCGAGAGTTGCTGTGCGCACACAGGGATTTGGTGCTCACGCACCTCAGCCGTCTAGGGCTTCGGGTCAACTGGGAAAAGAGAAAGCTTTTCTCAGGATGGAGTTAGACTTCGGCCTCAATGATAGCGTGCCTCACAAGCAAGCAAAGCGCAATTGGTGCTGAAGTGCCTGAAGTCATTCAGGCAGAGGACAGCAGTTTCACTGAAACACTTTCAGAGGCTCCTGGGGCATATGGCTTCCTCAGCGGCAGTCACGCCACTCGGGTTTATGCATACGAGTCTGCTTCAGCACTGGCTTCAGACTCGAGGTCCGAGATGGGCATGGCGCTGCGGCACACATCGTGTAGCTATCATGACACTCTGCCTCCACTTATTCAGCCCTTGGACAGACCTTGCATTTCTATGGGCATGAGCTCCCCTACAGAAAGTGTACAGATGTGCCGTTACGTCTCCAAAATGGGCTGGGATGCTGTGCGAGATGTGATCCATGCCATTCCCCCCCGTGAGACTTCTTGCATAGACCCTGGGAGGACGAGGAACAAGTCAGCCTCTTGGCCCCATACTGGCCCACCCAGACTTAGTTCTCAGACCTCATGCTCCTCGCAACAGCACCTCCCTGGCAGATATCTCTTAGGAAGCACCTTCTTTCTCAGGATGGGGCACAATCTGGCACCCACGCCCAGACCTCTGGAACCTCCACATCTGGCCCTTGTATGGGACGCAGAAGACCTAAGTGGCCTACCACCAGCATTGGTAGACATAAAGGGAACGCTGTCTCCAAACAGAGGGTTGCTCACTGGATCGTGGATGCCATTGCATTGGCCTACCAGACCCCGGTCATGCCCACCCCCTTGTGGGTTCCAGCACACTCTACAAGGAGTGTGGCGTCCTTGTGGGCACTGGCCAATGGCACCTTTCTATCAAACATCTGTAGAGCAGCAGGCTGGGCAACACCCAATACCTTCGAGATTTTACAATCTCTGGTTTGAGACTGTTTCTTCCCATATTATTTCAGGTACGAACAGGTAGAGTTCGGTATCACGGAACAGCTGGACGGGTGTACCGCTTGCATGTATAGCACCTTTCTCCTCCCCTGTGGCAAAAGCGTGCCCTTTTACCCCAGTAGAGTTCACAAAGTCATGGACCCTGGATGTCCTTCCTTCCTAGCCCTATGGTTCATGATCTCGGCGGAGGAGTTCGCAGCCAGCCCCACTACGGGGTCTAATATGCCCTGTACTGGGATAGGTGCTCCACAGGTGGCGATTACTCTAGTAACCCCTGTGATGTATATTCCACAGTACGGTCTCCATGTCGGCGGACCCGCGTCTCTCTTGGACAGAGCTCTCTCTGCCCCCGATCCATGTGTTTGTAGAGTTTAAACCTTTCATGGCAGGACCTACCACCGCGCCTCTTCCATGTGTGGCTGCTGAGCCCGTGTGTCGTATTGCCACATGTTGACCACCCCTTTTGGGTAGGATGTGGTCTTCGCAGGGTATTTTTCCCCCTGAATGAATAGGAAAGGAAAAGATCACCTTCCCCAATGTGTATGATAATGTTAGATGGCCCCAGCCAAATCTAATACTCTGTGGAGGCCACGGCTTTTCTATAGGGACCCCTAGTGTCACTACATCGACGCAACGACGCAACTGTCGTAACCTCCGTTCCCTGATGGAGGAAACGAGATGTTGTGTCCCTCTTGCCACAATGCTGTACTAGCTGCTGAAATGGCCGGGACCATGTCTCGACCCCTCAGCACAAAACCTGAATGAATCCTGCATTCTAGCTCCATTTTATACCCGTATGTCCGGGGGAGTGGCATGCAAATTCCACTCGCCAATTTTCATTGGCCTTTTCTCAAAGATTTTAGGTGATTAAACTCTTTGTTTTAGCATAGCAATTGATTGACAGGTGAGGGGGTGGCACTTCACTTCTGCCAGGACACATAATGGACAGATTAGCATTTACACGTCAAATGCAATGTGGACACATCCATTTCTGACCACATTCAGTATGTGGTTTTTGTGATCCAATCACAAAGCGTTTTAGACCCCTATAGACCTGTATTTAGGGCTGTCCACATGTGATTGGATCACCCAAAACACATCTTAATACCAGGTGGAAACAGGGTTTCACCCAAACTTCCTGTTCAAACACTTCACTCATCAAGCCATTTCATGGGATCGTAACAGCAAGCACATAGTTCTGCTCTCAGGAGCAACTGGCCTGTGTTCTGTTGTTGCTCATGTCTTTATGAAGTAATTGAATTTGAAAGCAGA
>NC_068278.1:56881839-56939283 GCF_025860055.1 Xyrauchen texanus | reverse complement strand
GATTATTTTATTTATTTATTGCAAGGGATATATGCTGCTTTTCATGTGACAAAGTGATTAAGCTGGGAAATGTATTCTTAAGTAATACATTTAAATAATTGATTGCAGAATAACCAGCAGCCAAGTTGTCTTTTTTGTTTCCTATCAAATTATTATACAGCATACCTAACCGTTATTAACTAGAACATGTTGTTTTCAATACCAAGACGGATGACTATTAGTTTATTTTATGGTGCTGTGTTTAATTTCATCACACAGAGGATTAAATCTGTAGAGGAGTGACTGCAATTGATATTGAGAAATTTTAGGACATTTGAAACCCTGTCTGAAAATATGTATTGTGTATTCAAACAACAGCAATTCAAAATTAACACTTTTGTTACATACTGTACATCACACAGTTGTAGTCATTATTGTAATCCTCATTTTCACCAATGTAGCTAAAACACATTGTACGTGGTCATGTTATAAGTTACAAAAGCTTTTGGAAACAGAAAATAAACTTGATATCTAACTAGAATTAGACCCAGTGTCATTAGTTCTGTGCCTTCAAGACCCATAACAGACTTCTGACTAAAGGGAAATCATTTAGCATATTAACTTTTACTTCAAAGAAAAAGAATGAAAAGAAACAACTACCATGGGCCAGCCCTATTTATTTTACAAGGAGAAGCTTAACTTTAAACACAATTCTTATTTAATAGTTAATTTCCTGTTGTTCCTGTTGACATACTTGGCTGCTTTGTTATTTTATTATTATTATTGTTATTATTATTTTAATGTAGCTAATATAATTTATAATTTAATATAATTTAGTGAAAAAAATCACTAACTATAATGTTTAAAAATGCTGCAAATTGATGTAGAAAATTAGAATACCTGAAATGATTCTATGTATTTTGAGACAAAAGAGTTTTGTTGAAGGTGATTAAATAAAAAGTTTTTCAATAAACATTGAATTTTGGCAAGGATAGTACTGGGGGTAAAAAGTTCCCCTGTTGCAGGAGCTAAAAGTCACAAAAACTGTTGGCAGGGGAGAAGGTGCAGACTGCCTGATTGACAATTAATTGCTTTTCATAACTGAGGGGTAATACATTTATTCTGAATGATGTGTAGAGCCTGTCCATATTGACTGTTCAAATCATAATCAATGTTCAAATCATTTGTGAAATGTCTGTGGCAACATTTTAGATTAAAGATGTACAATGTTACAAAAGCCAAAAGTGGAAATTAACAGGAAATATTGCACCCTTTGCTGGAGTGGTTATTTTGAATATTTATTTAATGCAGGAAAAAATACAATACAAAAAAAATGAAATAAAAAAGTTTTTAAAAGTACAGTGACCAATTGTGCAATATCACTAAGTATGCATATACTGTATAAGTATAGATATGTGTATACTTACAAATTACTAGATACAAGTATACAGATAAACTACTATTCAAAAGTTTGGGATCACTATGAACTTTGTATGTTTTTGTAAGTAAATTATACTTTTATTAATCAAAGATGCTTTAAATTTAACAAGAAATGCAGTAAAGACATTTATATTGTTAAAAATGACTAATTTAATTAAAATAAATGCTGTGTTCAAGAATCCTACACTTGCAGCATTGACACCTCAGGCATTCCTAGCAGTCAGTTTATTCTAGATCTTCAAGTGAACACCTTCACTGACCTATCGCAAACGTTGAACAACAGCTCAACATCTCAAACTTTGTACAGAATAGAGACATTTGAATGGATTAATCATTTATCAGTTCATTATTTAAATTGCATGTTCTATCTTTTTTCCTATTAGCCAGTGTCAGGCACTTTTTTTCTTTTAAGTCTACCTAAAATTCTTCTCTTCTAAATGTTGCAGAATAAAACTGGTATTTGCATGTACAGGTCTAGGATTTGTGCGGAGTTATCTAGAGAGTCTGATGGACTTGTGTACTAGTTGTGCATCTGGCTTGTCCATTTCTCTGTTAATTCAGATTGTTTTATTCTTTAAAGTAGTGGTGCATGGAATAGCCTTCATCTTCAAAAAGAAAAATAGACTGACTTTCTTGATAAATGTGTTTCTTTTAGCCAGTTTTCAAACCAATGTCCAGGGTAAGCAAAGTGGCTTGCAGTAAATAAAAAAAAAGTGACATACTACACTGTGATGTTCAGGTTAAGTCATGTGGTTTTATTGTCGCTCTACCATATACAGTTAGTACCAGTCTCTGAGTATTGAGGAGTCTGATAGCTTGGGGAAGAAGCTGTTACACAGTCTGGCCGTGTGGGCCCGAATGCTTCGGTACCTCTTGCCAGACGGCAGGAAGGTGAATAGTTTATGTGAGGGGAGTGTGGATCATCCACAATGTTGGTTGCTTTTTCTGAATGCAGCGTTTAGTGTAAAGGTCTTTGATGGAGGGAAAACAGACCCCCGATGATCTTCTCAGCTGTCCTCACTATCCTCTGCAGGGCTTTGCGGTCCAAAATGGTGCAAGTCCCAAACCAGGCAGTGATGCAGCTGGATGCTCTCAATAGTCCCTCTATAGAATGTTGTGAGGATGGGGGTGGGAGATGTGCTTTCCTCAGACTTCGAAGAAAGTAGAGACACTGCTGGGCTTTCTTGGTAATAGAGTTGGTGTTGTGGGACCAGATGAGGTTCTCCTGCCTGGTGAACACCAAGGAATTTGGTGCTCTTGATGATCTCCACAGAGGAGCACTTTATTATATATATATATATATATACACACATACATATATACAATTTACTGTCTTGAAGCAAATCTCATTTGAATTCTTACCTAACCCTTAAAAGTAGATTATTTTATTTATGTATCGCAAGGGACTGTATGCTGCTTTTCATGTGACAAAGTAATGTGATGAAGCTGGAAAATGTATTTTTAAGTAATAAATAAAAATAATTTGATGATTTGATGCAGAATAACCAGCAGCCAAGTTATGTCCATATTACATAGTTTCTTACAATAATGGTATTTAAGGGAATCAGAAATCAAGATGATTTAAGATAGATATTTGTGCAGTGTATCAGATACAGGTCAGTGTAGGCTGCCCTTCCCCCACACACCTGATCACTGCTGCCTATCCAGAGCAAAACTTCACATGCAAAAACTTCACAGCTCAAAAAATTGAAAAAAGCAAGAAAAGTAGACATGCTCAAAAAAAGATAAAGTAGATATACTCATAAGAATATTGATAATTTAAATTATTGTGTAAATAAAGCAATTAAAAAGAAATGTTACTAGACACTTTTCCACTTTTCTAACTTTGTATTTAATGGGAAATGCCATTGATTTATTAGAATGAACAGAATATAAGATTGCAAGTGAAGTGTAAGTTTGGAGACACTCAATTAACCCCTCCCCCACTCTGCTTTCACTCAGAAGCACTTGATTTGCCCGCGGAAAAGTCTTGAAGGGGGATGGGCGCTCGCGCTGACCGTGAGATGCAGTGACGTCACTACACAGTAACGCGATGAGATTAATTATGTTTTGAAAGACATTTGATATGTGGCGTTTTTTCAACTAAAAGAAAAAGTAGAATGTCAGTTTTCATGAGAACATGAGATTATGTATGTATTACACAATTCGTTTTTTTGCATTTAAATGTCGTGTGTTTGCACTAAAACATTACATTGTAAATCATTAGTGAGTAAATAAAAATAGAGTGGTTTTGGTTAAGCACTGGGAGATTTAAAATCGTATGTCCAAAATGTTTTTCTAATCCCGATCCTTATCTGCCACACTACCGAGCTGACCCTCCCCCGTTTACCGAGAGTTACCGAGAATTACCGAGACGGAGGCGGCGCGAACGATGCAGTGCAGTCAATTGGATTGTACTGAAATTTAGATATTAGTTTATTAAAGATAAATGTATAAACAATATTTAAAATAGGGAAGGTGATCGACACATAAGCACGTGTCTTTGCAAAGCAATCATTGTCTTCTCAGAGAGGGGGACAAATATTTACATTTATTAACGTTTTTAAAAGTATGTGTATGCACCTGGATGTATTCAATGAAAATATGCCTGTAAAGGATGTGTTAAAATCGAAATCGCTTGATTTTATTAGTGATCTTTTTAAACATTGTATTCCCCACTTCAATTATTTTGGTATCTTTCAGCCGCGCGGGAAGCACCGCACCCTCCCCTGCCTCAATGAGAGCAGTACAGAGACGAGCAATGAACAGCACAACACTTATTATATTTTTCATTAACACTTTGTTATTTATATATATATATATATATATATATATATATATATATATATATATATATATATATATACACAGTACACACACACAAATATATATATACAAATATATATATATGTATATGTGTGTATATACTATAATTATATTAAAAGACATGGAGATTAATTTACTGTCTTGAAGCAAATCTCAGTTGAATTCTTACCTAACCCTTAAAAGTAGATTATTTTATTTATGTATCGCAAGGGGACTGTATGCTGCTTTTCATGTGACAAAGTGATTAAGCTGGGAAATGTATTCTTAAGTAATAAATAAAAATAATTTGATGATTTGATGCAGAATAACCATCAGCCAAGTTATGTCCATATTACATAGTTTCTTACAATAATGGTATTTAAGGGAATCAGAAATCAAGATGATTTAAGATAGATATTTGTGCAGTGTATCAGATACAGGTCAGTGTAGGCTGCCCTTCCCCACACACCTGATCACTGCTGCCTATCCAGAGCAAAACTTCACATGCAAAAACTTCACAGCTCAAAAAATTGAAAAAGCAAGAAAAGTAGACATGCTCAAAAAGGGAAAGAAAATTAGACGTGCTCAAAAAAGATAAAGTAGATATACTCATAAGAATATTGATAATTTAAATTATTGTGTAAATAAAGCAATTAAAAAGAAATGTTACTAGACATAGCCACTTTTCTAACTTTGTATTTAATGGGAAATGCCATTGATTTATTAGAATGAACAGAACATAAGATTGCAAGTGAAGTGTAAGTTTGGAGACACCTCAATTAACCCCTCCCCCACTCTGCTTTCACTCAGAAGCACTTGATTTGCCCGCGGAAAAGTCTTGAAGGGGGATGGGCGCCTCGCGCTGACCGTGAGATGCAGTGACGTCACTACACAGTAACGCGATGAGATTAATTATGTTTTGAAAGACATTTGATATGTGGCGTTTTTTCAACTAAACGAAAGGTAGAATGTCAGTTTTCATGAGAACATGAGATTATGCATTTTTAGCATTTAAATGTCCTGTGTTTGCACTATAAAAATACATAGTTGGCAAAATCTGTATCAGAATAAGAAAAAAAGACGTTATCAGAATATTTGTCTAAACATTTAATTTCAGAAAAGCTTCCTACAAGACTAAACATAATATTTATATCGTATATGGCAGAAATCGTTAGTATGAATGTGTGTCATTGCGAGTTTAACACGTGACAAACCTCGTTTTCCCGGGAATTCAGACACGTGACAATGACGTCTAATGGAGCGAAGACAGTTTTTCCCGCGAACGACAACACTGAACACGCTCATTAAGGAAGAAAAGGTAAGATGTCTTGTCATAAAAATATACAATAAGAGATTCTTGACTAATAAATCGATGTTTAGCGTTGTATTCACTTGTGTTCTTCATGTCAATTGTTAGTTGAACCTGTTTAATTATGAAGTTGACGATTAAACAATTAAGCCAATTAAGTTTGTGCTTTCCCACTAGTCACATTTGTGTATTGATGGATATAATTCAGTGTAAATCTTAGAAATGCATTAATAGCAGTACCTAAGGTACCAAATTTGCTATTTGTATTTTAACATATTTTGCTTTGAGGACATTATCTTTCTGTGGTGAAGTAGAAATGAAATAGTTTGGTGTATATCATTATTTATATCTTACCTCTTACTGTAATACTCCACAAACATGGAAGCAAAGTGTGATCACAGTTGTGACCAGTGGGATTAAACCCCAATGTAAATCAACATTCTGTCATTATTTAATTTGGAGTCTCTCTCTCTCTCTCTCTCTCTCTCTTTTGATTGAACAATTCTTTCTAAGATATTTTTTACATTGTAATTATGCTTGTTTATTCCATTAATTTTATATAATCGTTTTTTCCCTCATGAAAATTGCCCTATGTGTGGAATTCAGCATGCTGGCTATCCGTAAAAGACGTAGAAGACCTCAGCAGGATGCTGAAGATAACATCATATTTGAAACTGAAAAGCCTGGTCTTCAAGAGCAGTACATCAGCAAATATAAAGGCAAGACAATTCAAATATAAGTACTTTGGATTACTTTTGTATCGCAGCTGAACTGTTGAATTAGTAAAATGTTAGTACATTTCAGATATTTCCATTTTTACTTATTAAATGAGATTGCAGACACCCTGTAACAGTAATCAAAATAATGTTTTTTTCTGCTTTAGGCCGTGGCGCTTTCACCACTGAATCTTTCTGCAGAGGAGACTTTGTTCTTGAATACAGAGGTGAACTTCTGAGTTCAAAGGAGAGTCTTGAACGAACTAAAAACTACACTGAAACTGAGAGCACATTCTTGTTTGATTTTCAGTGGCATGGAAAATATTGATGGTAAGTACATCAAGAACTGTTGACTTGATGTAGCAGGGAAGCTCAAAGAGATCTTTTTCTTCAAGAGAGTAAAAGGGCCAATTTTACCAATAATGATCATTCTCTCATCATTTACTCATTCTTATTCTATCTGACTCCCAATTTAAGTCATCATTCCCTATAAATCTTTATTCATGAATAACTCCTTTCACATTTGAAATGTAGAGTGCTCTGCACATGTGTCAAGTGCAAACAACCGTAAACCAGCTTCTCTCATGAACTACAGCGGAGGATTTATAGAGAATAATGACATATTTGGGTTGAATTCTCACCCAAAGCTAATTTTATCACTTCAGAAGACATGGACTAAACACTTGAGAGGTACAGGTGCATCTAAAAAATGTGAATATCATGGAAAAGTTAAAATTGGAACTTTCATATATTCTAGATTCCTTACACATGAAATTTTTTTTTTTGGTTTTAATGTTGATAATTACAGCTTACAGCTCATGGAAATAAAAAATCCAGTATCTCAAAATATTAGAATAAAGAATTTATAATACAGAAATGTCAACCTTCTGAAAAGTATTTTAATTTATGCACTCAATACTTGGTCAGGGCTCTTTTGCACAAATTATTGCATCAATGTGGCGTGGCATGGAGGCAATCTGTCTGTGGCACTGCCGAGGTGTTCTGGAAGCACAGGATGCTTTGATAGCGGCCATCAGCTTGTCTGTATTGTTGGGCACAGTAATACCATTGTTAGAAAACCAGTTACTTGTAGTTCTGGCTCTGTGGGCAGGTGCCAAGTCCTGCTGGAAAAGGAAATCAGCATCTCCAAAAACCTTGTCAGCAGATGGAAGCATGAATTGCTCTAAAATATCCTGGTAGACGGCTGAATTGACTCTCGACTTGAGAGAAAACAGTGGACCAACACCAGCAGATGACATGGCACCCCATATCATCACTGACTGTGGAAACTTCACACTGGCCTCTCCACTGAGCAACGGTCCAGTTCTTCTCCTTTAACCCAGGTAAGACGGTTCTGGCGTTGTCTCTGGTCTTGGAATGGAACAGCACTCATTCAGCAATGACCTTCTGTGGCTTACCCTCCTAGTGGAGGATGTCAATGAGTGTCGCCTGGACAACTGTCAAGTCACCAGTCTTCCCCATGATTGTGGTTGTGTGTACTGAACCAGACGGAGATTAAAGGCTCGGAAACCTTTGCAGGTGTTTTGAGTTAATTAGCTGATTAAAACTCTTCTCAGGTTGATATTTCTGTATTATAAATTCTGTATTCTAATATATTGAGATACTGGATTTTTTATTTCTATGAGCTGTAAGCAGTAATCATCAAGATTGCAACAATAATTTTTATGTGAAATGAATCTAGAATATAGAAAGTTCCACTTTTTGAATGAATTTTCCACAATATTAAATTTTTTGAGCAGCTGTATGTTTTCCCTTTATAACCTTTTTGAGCTTGAAAGCTTTGGACTCCATTGGCTTACATTGTAAGGACCAAAACACGTCAAAAATGATTACCACAGGAGACAGAAAGTCATATGAGGGCGAGTAAATGATGAGAGAATTATAGTGAACTGTGCCTTTAATATAAAAACAGACTGTAGATGTGAAAAACACTTCTGTATATGTCTTGCATACATTTAATGGTAAGTGTGTGTGTTTATATAGTATGGATGCATCCAAGGAAGACAAGTCCCTGGGAAGACTTGTCAACGATGAGCACAAAAATCCAACTTGCAAAATGAGAACTGTTGAAGTGAAGAAAAAGCCTCATCTTTGTCTATTTGCTGTACGAGACATTTTACCAGGTGAAGAAATCACTTACAACTATGGCGTACTCGACTGGCCGTGGAGAGCCAAGGTACCATAAAGAAAATGCTAGAATTCATAAGCAGCAATATATGATGCCTTTTTCCTGTCATTAATTGCTAATGTGTTTTATGGTCTCATATTTCTCCAGTCTTTAAATGAACCGTCAACAGAATCCAGTGATGTAAAATCAGTCAGCAGTTTGGGCCCACAGAAATCGGTAAGTACAGTTAATTCTGCTTCACTCCTTGTAATGACAAAATGGGTAATTTTGAAGCTTAGAGGCCGGATTTTACAATGCATTAAAACAATATAACTAACTCTTAAAGGAGTAGTTTACCCTAAAATAACAATTCTTTCATTATATTCATGCCATCACAGATGAATATGACTTTCTTTCTTCAGCAGAACACAAATAAAGATTTTTAGAAGAATATCTCAGCTCTGTAGGTCCTGCACAATGCAAGTCAACAGGTACCAAATTTTGATAGTCCCAATGTAATCGACACAACTGCAGTCCGGCCATTAATGTCTTCCCAAGCTAAATTAATGATGTTTATAAGAAAATAACAGAATTAAAAAGTTATGATAATCTTCACTTCTGGTCACATTCTTCCCTTCCACGACGCTTAATGTAAGTGTTAACAAGTCAAGTGAGAAGTGATACAAAATTTCTTTGACTTGTCCTCACTTTTCCCTCAACTATACCAGAGCAGTGCTTACCAAAAATAAAACAACTTCGTTAAATTAACAAAACATACATCTTACCTTTTGGCTCACCTCAGTGATGCTTAAATGTCTTTAGGTGCCACAGTTTTTAACATTGACAATGTATATTTTACTCTTGGCTTAAGCTAAATACCTCTTTTATATCTACAGCAGCTGTTTCAATCAAGAATGTCAAAGTTGCGACAACATCATGAAGATTGTTATAATCGCTTTAAAAGAGCAGAGACTGAGAGGAATGAGAGTGAAAAGAAACATCTCAAGCTATTGCATGATCAGGTCACTAAACAGCTGTCACAAAAAGATTGCTCGGTGAGTAATATATATGAACACAGACGATCACAAATAATTAACACCTCAATTTCTTTACAGGTGCTTTTTTGGTACTTTTGAGCCTTTCATTTAGTCCATATGATATTACTTCTGATTATGTTTTCCAGCTGTCCCCGTCACCCACTGAAGTATGCACATCTGATACACCATCACATTCACCACTTAATGTGCCGCAATCCTCATCACCTTTGCCCTGTGCTGCATCCACCGCAGGGAATGGCTTATCACAGGAACCTGAGCCTGTCTCATTAAGGGAGGTGGGGTATACACATTTAGTAGACAATCTGTGGATGTCGCCATACCAGTTTAGCTTCTGGTACATGCACATTAATTTGTGTTTGTTTTATGCTTGGGTAATGCAGTTACTGCCTCCTAAAAATGAAATAGAACTCAATTTAAACAACTTTTAACATTTATGTACCCCCCCCACCACCTGCAACCACACATACATTCCAGTGGTCAAACATAAAATAACAACAGACACGCATATAAACAAACAGTCCAAATAAAATACTTGATGACTTAAAAACATATACAATTAACCAACATACCCCACCTGCCCACATCCCTCAAATTTTTTTTTAAATGGTCAAAATTAACTCTGAATTAACTGAATCACATAAATTTGCTGGGAATAAAATACCCAAATACTAAATGCCCTGTTTGGGCCACTGAAAGATGTCAGATGAAAAGCTGTTTACGGGCAGTATGCTGTCAGAGCCAAAGTTTCAGATTTAGACCAGTTAAATAGAATTTAGACCCCAGAGCCTTGCCTGTAGGTAAGGGCTTAATTACCTCGCCAAGCTCCTCCAAGTTTATCTCCAGAATCAATAAAAAATGTTTGCTCAGTCAACAGTTTAGGGAGATCTAATGGTTCCACAAAATTTCTAATATCTTCATCAGTAGACTAAAACATGGAACTATAAAGATCAAGATAGATTTCTTTAAAAGTATTATTAATATCAATGGTAAATATTTCACCAGCAGCAGATTTAATTGAGGGAATGGTAGAAAAGACTCTTTCCTTTATATATCTAGCCAAAAGCTTCCCTGCTTTGTCCCCCGACTCAAAGTATGACAAAATAGTATTATATCTGTATTTCAATCGGGTCAATTCTCTGAGGCCATCAGATCTACATTTGGCGCTTCAGCTCTGCCTCGGCACTTTTAATATTCCCTCCAACTCCACGAAGTTCTCATGCTTTGGATTTTTTGATGAATGAGGCATACTGTATGATCCGACCCCTAAGAAATGCCTTAAGTGTCTACAAGCCACGCCCACAGAAGATAATGAGGACCAGTTGGACTCCATATAAACAATGATTTCGGACTTTAAAATTAGTTGGAACTCAGAATTTTGCAAAAGGGAAACATTAAAACACCAACTATATTCTTTTTTTTTTTTTCTCTGTATGTGGCAACACCTTTAAACTCACCAGAGTGTGATCAGAGACTAAGATGTATAGTCCCTACCATATGGATTCAAATGTATAGACCCTACCATATGGGTTCAAAAGTCTCCAAATATCTGTAAGACCAAGATTTGTACACATCCTCTGAAGCGTAGATGTTGCTCTAGGGGACTTACACACTTTTCCTTTACTATGATCAAGGACTGAATCCATCAATAGATTAAAGTCTCCTCCCAACATTATATTGTTATAATGCACATTGTTATGTGCAGAAATATTAGCCAAAATCAACCTTTGCCCCTGAATTTCAAAAAAAAAAATAATGACTCTAATTTAACTTTAATCCGCTGGAGACATTTGAATTGTAGATGTTTACTTATCAATGTAATGACTCCCCTGCTCTTACTCGAGCCAGCACTAAAGAAAACATGTCCATCCCATATCTTCCCAAAATGTTCAGCTTCCTGCAGAAAACTTGTGTTTCTTTAAGAAACACTATATCCTATTTCTTACGCTTTTAAGAAAATAAATAACCTTCCTTCTTTTTATGGGGTGTCCCAACCATTCACATTCCATGTGAAGAGTGACAATCCACTCATATTAGTATTTGACATTAACATAGTAGAGAAATTAGATAAAAATGTAATTATAAAGACCACATTCCACATTGGTGCAACAATCAACCCCTGAACTTTCCCCAGCAAAAAAAAGAAAAACATGTGCATTAACCCTGCAAGCACAACATCACCAATTGGTGTCCATCCCTCTAAACTCAAACAGTCCATGTACGCCTACGATAGTCCCTGCGACAAACTTGCCATCAGATTGCTCAAGTCCGGTGCTTCCACACAATTTTTTTAAACAGAATTACACATCAGAAGATCATCTATAAAACAAACTCCAGCCCATAAGCGGAATAAACACACAAAAAAGTGTAGATTCATCCACTTAATTGTCTTGAAGGTCTGGGCCTGCACAAAACAAGCTCCAGCCGCTAGTGAACCTGCACAAAGCATCTATTCAGTTCTTTGTGCAGTCAAACTCACTCCAATGTCCTGTAAGAAATATTCCACAAAACAAACTCCAGCCAACTTGAGGCATAAGCACCTAAAACAAGCAGATTCATCCACATGGCTTACTCCAATGTCTTTATGTAGGACAATGCTTGCTGTGACATGTAAATAGTATGCAGACATCCTTAGTATCTGTTCTCAATTTGGCCAGGAATATCAGTGCAAAAGTGATCATCCGCTGATGTCATCCGCTGATTCTATTTAGAGAACATGTCGACAATCAACAGAGCAATGAAAATTGACACAGCCTGTCTCTAAAATCCGAAATGATTTTAATTGTTTAATTTTCGATTAGCACGCTTTTAAAATCATGGTAAATGGGATACTGTTTAAAATATTTGGAAACTACCCAGCTCTATTCATCGATATACAATTAAATCATCCTATAAACCAGCCCTAGTGAGAACATGAGAAAACGGCACATTTTTATATAAAAATACATTCCTCTTGCGAATGATCAAATTCAATGCTGTCCCACGATTTTGTGTGTTCATCTTTCTGCATGTTTGTCTGTCAGTGCAACCAGGTGAAGCATTAGATATTTACATACAATGATATTAACAATATAAAAAAATCTCCACCAGTTGACACTTTATTTCTATATAAATATATACAGTATATCGTGGAGATGAAACGCCACCCAGTCTTAATATCTCTATTAAGATAAGTCACTATTATTACATAAATGTCCAACCATAATTATTTGATAAAAATTTTTGTGCACTCAAATTCCAATCACATATTACTCTCCAAAGAAGGGCATTTTAGATTATTAGAGAAATTATGTGAGAGGTACGTGACATGCTATGCAGCATTTTTAATGCTTGTATGATAACCTGAAAGAGTGTCTTGCTTGTCATTACACTTAAGTAACCACAGTACAATGCTAATTAGATTTACAGAAACCACATAATGCCCATAGACTACTAACACCTTATCTTATTTAAAAGTTCACTCCCCTTATTTGAGCACTGAAACTTACTGAAATTGTACATCCTTATTTTCATCATGTGTTGTTCTCTTTTTCAGTACTCATGGAAAGCCCTCAGTGATTCAGATGTTACAGACTACAGCGTATGTTGACTATGTACCCAAGAGCAGCTCAGACGAATCAGATGATAGTGCTTCTGGATATAGCATGGTTGAAAGTAGCTTAGATGAAGCTAATGAAAAGACTTCTGGAAAAGGTATGGTCAAAAGTTCTCTGAAAAATCCAACTTCACCTTTTTCACAAAGCTATAAAGATACAAGCAGTTCATCAGACACAGGCGTGACAACACCATCACCAAATGCTAAAGTGCAATGCAAAACCAAAGAGACAGACCCTCTTCTGAAGATAGGTCTTTTATTCAATCAATGCCATCACCTGTGCAGGATCGCAAGTCATATAAGAAGCAGTATTGTCTTTATTGCTCTAAGCCTTTTTCAAAAATGGCAAGACACCTTGAATCTGTCCATCGCAATGAAGTGGACGCTGCAAAGGCAGTTATGCTTCCAAAACATTCTAAAGAGAGGCTAATCCAGTTAAACCTCCTTAGAAAAGGGGCAACTTTGCCCACAACACAGATGTGGCAAGAAATGGACATGGAGAGATGGTTGCCTGCTACCGTCCAAAAGAGAGCAAAAAGCCAAGGATTTCATTCACTGTGTTTACTGCCAAGGGCTTTACAACAAGCGTAGCCTTTGGAAACATTTAAAGAACTGTCCTCTGAAACCTAAAGATGATGAATCCAAGGGCAGGAAAAGAGTCCGATCACTCTGCGCTCTGAAAACTCCAGTTGGTTTAGAAGTGAGCAAAGGTTTAAAGAATATACTTTCCATTATGAACTATGATGAAGTTTCCCGTGTTGTTCACTCTGACTGCTGCATCATGCAACTGGGGGAGCACATGTTTAATAGGATGGGATCTGATGTTAATAAACATGACTACATCAGACAGAAGATGAGAGAAGTTGGCAGACTTCTTCTTGAAGCAAGGAAGATTACTCGGCTAAGATCTATGGTGGACTTCATCATTCCAGCAAATTTCAAACAAGTCATTTCAGCTGTTAAAGTTGTATCTGGCTATGATGAAGAGAAAAACTGCTACCGCGATTCCCTCTCTAGCTCTCAAACTTGGTCATTCTTTAAACAAGATCTGTAGTATTGTTGAGAGCAATGCCATGATGTACGGAGACCATCAACGTGCTGAGTGTGCTCGAGACTTCAGAAAAATACACCAGGCAAGATGGAACGAATACATTTCTGCTGGTGCTTTAACTACTTTAAAAGAAGCCAAGTGGAACACGCCTCAGATCATTCCTTTCACTCAAGATGTCAAAGTTCTGCATGCACATCTGGAAAGAAACACAAACAGTTCCTAAGCAAGCTCAGAAACTGCCCATCGGCAAAAAGCTATTCAGCTCTTGCTAAGGTCACATTGACGCAAGTCATCCTGTTCAACAGAAGAAGAGAAGGTGAGGTATCACTGAATGCTTTTGGCAGCTTTTAAAAGCAGGGATTCTTCTGAGCTACATGAAGACCTAGCGATCTGTCTTTCGGAGTTCGAGAGAAAGTTGTGTCTGCACTTCACCCGAGTTGAGATCCGTGGTAAACGAGGGAGAAAGGTTCCTGTGCTTCTCAAGCCTTCAATGGTTTCTGCCATGGAGCTGCTTGTTGAAACACGTGAGGTTTGTGAAGTCCCAGCTGAGAATCCTTTTCTGTTTGCCAGATCAGGAGCAATGCCTGCATACCGAGGAGGAGAGTGCATTTACAGAGCTGCTCAGGAATGTGGCATAAAGAATCCAGAAGCACTGTCATCAACTAAGCTGAGGAAACACATAGCAACCATGTCAAAAATCTTGAACCTTGATGAGAACGAAGCAGATCAATTGGCTGATTTCCTCGGTCATGATATCAGAATCCACAGACAATATTACCGCTATCGGAGGGGACGCTGCAGCTGGCAAAGATGAGCAAGGTCTTGTTAGCAATGGAAAAGGGAACACTCTCAGACTTCAAAGGAAAGACGCTTGATGAGATTGAAATTGACCCAAATGGTATGAGCATGCTTGCATGTCTATGCTAATATTTTTGTCTATGCAAGTTTTTTGACAGAAAATGTAAGAAAAAAAATTACATTTGAAAGTATGATGCTATGATGATATTATATTTTCATTCATCAATGCTTTCTTTAGAACAATTTGAACCCCTCGTTAATGATATGTCAAGTGATGAGGAGGATTGCAGCGACCCATCTCAGTCAGCATCCCCAGAAGAGACGGCTCAACTGTCTGGATCACAAAAGGATCAAAGTAAGCAAAGTTTTAACCAATCATTTAATCACCAAGAATTACTTTTATATTAACTAAAGACAACAATCAGGGAGGCCAGTTCGGAAGTAAAAAGGTTGTTTTATATCTTGGGGTATGCCTCTGGGCTTTCTTTAGAGAAAATAGACTGCAAGTTTAAAGAAAGTAAATGATTTAAATGTACATTCAGTAAGGTTTCGCTGTTTTGCTGGCTTTTGTTCGGCTTCTATATTTTCACACATCTTTTTTTTATGTAATTACAATTGTATTCATTAATCACAGAACATATGCATAGTATAAAACAATGCTGTTTATAAGAATATGACACAATCTTGTGTTTTTTATTACAACTAGTGCTGTCGGTCAATTAAAAGTTTTAATCGTGATGAATCACATAATTTTACATCATTAATCATGAATAATCACTGATTTTGAAAGTGCTAAAATTTTACCTTTTAAATTGAAATTAATTTTAAAATGTATAATGGGAAAGATCAGGGCTGTGTTTCCCAAAAAGAGCATTGGTGCCTACAGTATTTACGATCTATCCCAGAGATCACAAAGTTGTCTTTTGTTCCAAATTGCATGCAGGTCACTTACAATATACATTCAGGTCCATAAATATTGGGACATCGACACAATTCAAATCTTTTGGCTCTATACACCACCACAATGGATTTGAAATGAAACGAACAAGATGTGCTTTAACTGCAGACTTTCAGCTTTAATTTGAGGGTATTTACATCCAAATCAGGTGAACGGTGTAGGAATTACTACAGTATGTATATGTGCCTCCCACTTTTAAGGGACCAAAAGTAATGGGACAATTGGCTACTCAGCTGTTCCATGGCCAGGTGTGTGTTATTCCCTCATTATCCCATTTACAAGGAGCAGATAAAAGGTCCAGAGTTCATTTCAAGTGTGCTATTTGCATTTGGAATCTGTTGCTGTCAACTCTCACTATAAGAGCCAAAGAGCTGTCACTATCAGTGAAGCAAGCCATCATTAGGCTGAAAAATCAAAACAAACCCATCAGAGAGATAGCAAAAACATTAGGTGTGGCCAAATCAACTGTTTGGAACATTCTTAAATAGAAAGAACGCACAGGTGAGCTCAGCAACACCAAAAGACCCGGAAGACCACGGAAAACAACTGTGGTGGATGACCGAAGAATTCTTTCCCAGGTGAAGAAAACAACCTTCACAACAGTTGGCCAGATCAGGAACACTCTCCAGGAGGTAGGTGTATGTGTGTCAAAGTCAACAATCAAGAGAAGACTTCACCAGAGTGAATACAGTGGGTTCACCACAAGATGTAAACCATTGGTGAGCCTCAAAAACAGGAAGACCAGATTAGAGTTTGCAAACAACATCTAAAAAAGCCTTCACAGTTCTGGAACAACATCCTATGGACAGATGAGACAAAGATCAACTTGTACCAGAGTGATGGGAAGAGAAGAGTATGGAGAAGGAAAGGAACTGCTCATGATCCAAAGCATACCACCTCATCAGTGAAGCATGGTGGTGGTAGTGTCATGGCGTCGGCATGTATGGCTGCCAATGGAACTGGTTCTCTTGTATTTATTGATCGATGTGACTGCTGACAAAAGCAGCAGGATGAATTCTGAAGTGTTTCGGGCAATATTATCTGCTCATATTCAGCCAAATGCTTCAGAACTCATTGGACGGCGCTTACAGTACAGATGGACAATGACCAGAAGCGTACTGCTAAAGCAACCAAAGAGTTTTTCAAGGGAAAGAAGTGGAGTGTTATGCAATGGCCAAGTCAGTCACCTGACCTGAATCCGATTGAGCATGCATTTCACTTGCTGAAGACAAAACTGAAGGGAAAATGCCCCAAGAACAAGCAGGAACTGAAGACAGTTGCAGTAGAGGCCTGGCAGAGCATCACCAGGGATGAAACCCAGCGCCTGGTGATGTCTATGCGTCCAGACTTCAGGCTGTAATTGACTGCAAAGGATTTGCAACCAAGTATTAAAAAGTGAAAGTTTGATTTATGATTGTTAATCTGTCCCATTACTTTTGGTCCCTCAAAAAGTGGGAGGCACATATGCACACTGTTGTAATTCCTACACCGCTCACCTGATAAATACCCTCAGATTAAAGCTGAAAGTCTGCAGTTAAAGCACATCTTGTTCGTTTCATTTCAAATCCATTGTGGTGGTGTATAGAGCCAAACAGATTCGAATTGTGTCCATGTCCCAATATTTATGGACCTGACTGTATTTATTTATGCCATTTACGTATTGATATCAAAATGCAATTATTTGTATTTGCTTTGTAAAATAAATGAATATAGTTAATTTCAGCATATTGTGGGATATTCTGAATGAGTCTATTTTTATTTTTTGATCCAATTGTTGTGACTTCATTCAATGTGGGAATTGTGTAAGAAAAAGTCATCATGAAAGTTAAAGTATTAAAATAATGTAATTTTTGCAAGCCCTTGATATATCAATAAATTAAATATATTGTGCAGTCCTAAAATGGGCATTAAATCTCTTTAACACTCATCCTCCACAATATTAATCAGTTGGAAGTATATGGCTTTCTTTTTTGTTTTGCACAGCAACCATACAGCCACGCTCATGAATATGTGCACTATTATGCAAATGAAAGGGTAAATAGCGGTTAACATATGCTCGCGAATCGCCACAAGGAACTTGCATCATTATAACCAATATAAACTGCAATGACTCAAACTTAGTGTTTCAAAAAAGCATACACCACTTGTAAAAGAGTATTATTAAAAACCTTGTGTGTATTAACCCACATTCACACCTGTGGAAAGGCAGGAAAAACTGAAAGTAACATTGGATTGGTGGCGCCATCTAGCCCACACAACATAGACGCCATTATAAAAGTCCTCCCAGTATACACACTGGGACATCAGAACACAACGGTAAATGCATTACTCACGATTAAGAACAATTTACTAATTAATCCCATACGGTAACGTGATAATTTTGTTTGTCATTTTTAATTACAACATTACCAGGAGAGAAACAGCACCTTTAGCAGAAGATTAATATTATTGTGTTAATACTATTATGTGATCATAGGCAGCCTCACCTTATTCTCAGCTGTTTATCGAAAACTGCACTCCTGTCAGATCGCCAAAGAATAGCACAAATATTACTAACTGCCATTGGCCATTTGGGCCCCATCCTCACTGACACAAACTCTTTCAAACACACATCATGTAGGTGACTGATTTTGGTTTCAAAGCTGGGAATTTTCCTGAAATGTAAGCAGTTGGCATCCCTGAGCAATAAGCATCTGAGGGCTTTTCACATTTTCTAATAATCTACAGATTACAATATGTCATGATTGGTTCTGATTTAAAACTTTATTTCCTTATTTTTTTCAGGTTCTTTAAAGGCTCCAAAAAGAAAATGGGAGGACATTGAGGTAAAAGCAATAGAAAGGCACATGATGAGGTTCATCAAGACATGCAAAGTTCCTGGTAAGCAAGACTGTGAAAGATGCATTGAAGCAGAGCCAGAGGCTTTGAAGGAGCGAACATGGACTGGCCTGAAAAACTATGTAGCGAAACAGGATCACAACTCTCAAAAAAAAGGGTGCTTTGTAGCCGTGTAGAAGTAAAATGACTTTTCAATATTCAGCACTTTTTTGAATTTTGTTTCATAAGCTGTTCACCACTATGTGTTTAACACTTTTTCATTTTCTCTGAAAAACAGTTGTTAAAAGTAGAAGTGAAAGGGATGAAAAGAGGGAGGAGGAAAGTGAAGTAGACGGAAAAGAGGGAGGAGGAAAGTGAAGTAGACGGAAAAGAGGGAGGAGGAAAGTGAAGTAGACGAAAAGAGGGAGGAGGAAAGTGAAGTAGACGAAAAGAGGGAGGAGGAAAGTGAAGTAGACAAAAGAGGGAGGAGTGAAAGTGAAGTAGACGAAAAGAGGGAGGAGTGAAAGTGAAGTAGAGGAAAAGAGGGAGGAGTGAAAGTGAAGTAGAGGAAAAGAGGGAGGAGTGAAAGTGAAGTAGAGGAAAAGAGGGAGGAGTGAAAGTGAAGTAGAGGAAAAGAGGGAGGAGGAAAGTGAAGTAGATGAAAAGAGGGAGGAGTGAAAGTGAAGTAGACGAAAAGATGGAGGAGTGAAAGTGAAGTAGACGAAAAGAGGGAGGAGTGAAAGTGAAGTAGAGTGAAAAGAGGGAGGAGTGAAAGTGAAGTAGAGGAAAAGAGGGAGGAGTGAAAGTGAAGTAGAGGAAAAGAGGGAGGAGGAAAGTGAAGTAGAGGAAAAGAGGGAGGAGTGAAAGTGAAGTAGAGGAAAAGAGGGAGGAGTGAAAGTGAAGTAGAGGAAAAGAGGGAGGAGGAAAGTGAAGTAGAGGAAAAGAGGGAGGAGGAAAGTGAAGTAGAGGAAAAGAGGGAGGAGGAAAGTGAAGTAGAGGAAAAGAGGGAGGAGTGAAAGTGAAGTAGAGGAAAAGAGGGAGGAGGAAAGTGAAGTAGAGGAAAAGAGGGAGGAGGAAAGTGAAGTAGAGGAAAAGAGGGAGGAGTGAAAGTGAAGTAGAGGAAAAGAGGGAGGAGTGAAAGTGAAGTAGAGGAAAAGAGGGAGGAGTGAAAGTGAAGTAGACGAAAAGAGGGAGGAGTGAAAGTGAAGTAGAGGAAAAGAGGGAGGAGTGAAAGTGAAGTAGAGGAAAAGAGGGAGGAGGAAAGTGAAGTAGAGGAAAGAGGGAGGAGTGAAAGTGAAGTAGAGGAAAAGAGGGAGGAGTGAAAGTGAAGTAGAGGAAAAGAGGGAGGAGGAAAGTGAAGTAGACAAAAAGATGGAGGAGTGAAAGTGAAGTAGAGGAAAAGAGGGAGGAATGAAGATATAGTTAATTGTTTAGGCCAAGGTTCTCGATCTCGTTATATATTATATTTTATCTTCTACAATGTGTTCACTGCTCTTTCAACATCTTGGCATTTCTTAGGATTAAGAGAATGATTGTGCATGCAGTGCATTTGCATGTAATATTCTTTGCAACATCCTGTCAATGTTATATATTGCAAAGTCAATTTAAAAAAGTTTGCTTGTACAATACAGTGTGGTGTGTTTTTCTATCCTCAATTGTTTGTATATCAGTATCAGAGTCCCCAAAGAGTCATTCAAGACGAGTTTGTTAACGCCGGAGTCCTCAAAGTGTCTATTAATTGGAGTGTGTGTAACGCCTGAGTCCTAGAAGAGTCTATTAAGTGGAGTGTGTGTAACGCCTGAGTCCCTCGAGCGTCTATTAATTGGAGTGTGTGTAACGCCTGAGTCCTCGAAGTGTCTATTAAGTGGAGTGTGTGTAACGCCTGAGTCCTCGAAATGTCTATTAATTGGAGTGTGTGTAACGCCTGAGTCCTCGAGCGTCTATTAATTGGAGTGTGTGTAACGCCTGAGTCCTCGAAGTGTCTATTAATTGGAGTGTGTAACGCCTGAGTCCTCGGCGTCTATTAATTGGAGTGTGTGTAACGCCTGAGTCCTCGGCGTCTATTAATTGGAGTGTGTGTAACGCCTGAGTCCTCGAGCGTCTATTAATTGGAGTGTGTAACGCCTGAGTCCTCGAGCGTCTATTAATTGGAGTGTGTGTAACGCCTGAGTCCTCGGCGTCATAGTGTGTACCTGAGTCTGGACATGTGGAGTGTAACGCCTGAGTCCTCGAATGTCTATTAATTGAGTGTGTAACGCCTGAGTCCTCGGCGTCTATTAAGTGGAGTGTGTGTAACGCCTGAGTCCTCGGCGTCTATTAATTGGAGTGTGTGTAACGCCTGAGTCCCTCGGCGTCTATTAAGTGGAGTGTGTGTAACGCCTGAGTCCTCGAATGTCTATTAATTGGAGTGTGTAACGTCCAGTGACATTGAGTGTGTGTAACGCCTGAGTCCTCAAATGTCTATTAAGTGGAGTGTGTAACGCCTGAGTCCTCGGCGTCTATTAAGTGGAGTGTGTGTAACGCCTGAGTCCTCGAATGTCTATTAAGTGGAGTGTGTAACGCCTGAGTCCTCGAAGTGTCTATTAAGTGGAGTGTGTGTAACGCCTGAGTCCTCGAGTGTCTATTAAGTGGAGTGTGTGTAACGCCTGAGTCCTCAATGTCTATTAATGGAGTGTGTAACGCCTGAGTCCTCGAAGTGTCTATTAAGTGGAGTGTGTGTAACGCCTGAGTCCTCGAAGTGTCTATTAAGTGGAGTGTGTGTAACGCCTGAGTCCTCGAAATGTCTATTAAGTGGAGTGTGTGTAACGCCTGAGTCCTCGAAGTGTCTATTAAGTGGAGTGTGTAACGCCTGAGTCCTCGAAGTGTCTATTAAGTGGAGTGTGTGTAACGCCTGAGTCCTCGAAATGTCTATTAAGTGGAGTGTGTGTAACGCCTGAGTCCTCGAAATGTCTATTAAGTGGAGTGTGTGTAACGCCTGAGTCCTCAGTGTCTATTAAGTGGAGTGTGTGTAACGCCTGAGTCCTCGAGCGTCTATTAAGTGGAGTGTGTGTAACGCCTGAGTCCTCGAAGTGTCTATTAAGTGGAGTGTGTGTAACGCCTGAGTCCCTCGAAATGTCTATTAAGTGGAGTGTGTGTAACGCCTGAGTCCTCAAATGTCTATTAAGTGGAGTGTGTGTAACGCCTGAGTCCTCGAAATGTCTATTAAGTGGAGTGTGTGTGTAACGCTGGAGTCCGCTTATAGTGTCGGTTTTGAGGGCTTTTACACTGGCAGTTTAGGATGGCATGAAAAGTTGTTAATGTGTCATGCGGACAGGTTTGGGGAGAAACGGAATACATGTAATGGGATTACGTATTTAAAATACAAAATATTAGTAATATTAGTTTTCCACTTTGTAGATCAAAGAGATTAATTTGCATTTTATTGTCATTTGTTTCTTTTAATATTCAGTGCTTTCAGATGGAAGGAATATTTATCCATATAAATGTGATCTTGTTTTAGAAACAACACTGCATAAGATATTTCAGTTTTTCAGAGAATGTATTTTTAACATGTGTATTTTGAGTTTTTATAGTCAAAACAAGTGAAAAAAAATCTACCAGTGCTGAAGTAATCCAAAGTATTTTGAATAAATTACTGACCTTGAGTAATCTAATGGTACATGTTACAAATTACATTTTCCAGCCTGTATTCTGTAATCTGTAGTGGAATACATTTCAAAGTAATCCTCCCAACCATGACATCAGCACTACCTGCAGGAGGTGGTTGGAGTTCGGTGTCAATAGATCTGTGGCATGAGTCACATGAGTGACACAGCAACCTGTACTTGGGGATGCACTTAGAAGTAAAATAACTAGCACATAAGTTTTTGCTGATTCAAGCACCGATGACATCATCAGTTGGTTGCAATATTGGTTCTCACTGCTGAATTTGGTTCAAACCATTTTTTTTTTCTTAAGGTTATACAGCAATTCAAGTTAATAGTGAGAAGAATTGTGGCTTGCCTGTCTAATTGTGGCATCTCAAAAGTCCAAATAAAAATTCAGTTGTCTAATCCTCAACCATGAAGAAACTGATATTTTACTTTCTAACAATGATATCTCTGTGCTGGCTTGTACATTTCTTGTCAATATGAGAACTTTGCATTGAAGCATGTTTCTGCCTACTTGGAATAAATTTTTTGTAGCATTTTCACCCTCTAATATTATTTAATTATCAAGTCCTAAAAGTTTGACTTGATCAGAGTTTGTGTATCACCACAAAGTCCTAAAAGTTTGACTTGATCAGAGTTTGTGTATGTCCCTAAAAGTGACATAAAAAATACTGTCCCTAAAGTGAAGGTAATTTGTCAGGTCTTTAAGGAAAGGTTTTATTGAAAATATCAAGTGATATTTGTAATGAGAGCATCTCCTGAAGTGCAGTCATGTTTTTCTTTTGTCTCTAGACCCTCTAGAAAGGGGTGTCCCCAAAGTTAGGGTATTCTGTCATACGACCTCATTTTGTGGTTAAGTAGGTATGTGTGTGTGTGTGTGTGTGCAATGAACTACTGATATATCAATGTGTGTATGTAGGGAAGATCTGATCTGGCTGTTTTGTCTTTGTGGCATCCCACTAGCCATGCAAATCTGCTCAGATTCAGGCCAATCATCGCTAAACACTCTCGTTTCTACTTTGACTTTTGTGTTTGTCCGTCAAACCATGTTCACAATCAAAACGGCCGATAAGTAAACCACACCAACAGCACAAGACCCTTTCATTAAGAGACTAGAACAACCGAATCCAATAAACAGTGAAGAATTTTATATCCATCATATGAAACCTGCAATATAGCCTACCACATGTGCAATAGATACATTTTTAGTTAATATTGTGTAAAAACTTGTTCTGTGATTTTTAAGTGTACAGAGATTCTCTCTAAACACGCACAGAGCTGCAGGTGGCAAGACAGACAGTCCAACTAATTTGATCCACCAATCAGAATGTTAATTTCAGACAAGATTGGATATTTGCTAACAATCATATTCTCAGTTTCAGTAAGGGGCGGGACATTTCCAGCATCTAATGATGATGCACACGCATCCCTGGAGTACACATAATTTGCTCTGTAAATGTATTTCCCTACTAAACAGATATATATATATATGGACTCCACAGTCTTGGACTCCACAAGATCTCTGAAGGTGTCCTGTGTTATCTGGCACCAAGATGCTAGCAGCGGATCCTGTAAGTTGCGAGGTGGGGCCTCCATGGGTTGGACTTTTTTGTCCAGCACATCCCATAAATGCTCAACTGGATTGAGGTCTGGGGAATCTGGAGGCCAATTCAATACCTTGAACTCTTTGTCTTGTTCCTCAAAGCATTCATGAACTATTTTTGCAGCACATTACCCTTCTGAAAGAGGCCACAGCCATCAGGGACCGTTGCCATGAAGGAGTGTACATGGTCTGCAACAATGTTTAGGTAGGTGGTACGTGTCAAAGTAACATCCACATGAATGCCGTGATTCATCAGACTAGGCAGGCCACCTTCTTCCATTTCTCCATGGTCCAGTTCTGATGCTCACGTGCCCATTGTAGGCACTTTCGGCGGTGGACAGGGGTCAGCATGGGGACTCTGACCAGTCTGCAGCTACGCAGCACCATACACAGCAAGCTGTGATGCACTGTGAGTTCTGACACCTTTCTATCGTGGCCAGCATTAAGTATTTCAGCAATTTGTGCTACAGTAGCTCTTCAGTGGGATTGGACCAGACGGGCTAGCCTTCACTCCCCACGTGCATCAATGAGCCTTGGGCATCCATGACCCTGTCAACGGTTCACCGGTTGACCTTCTTTGGTCCACTTTTGGTAGGTACTAACCACTGCATACCGGGAACACCCCACAAGACCTGCCGTTTTGGAGATGCTCTGAACCAGTCGTCTAGCCATCACAATTTGGCCCTTGTCAAAGTCGCTCAGATCCTTACGCTTGCCCATTTTTCCTGCTTCCATCACATTCAATTCAAGAACTGACTGTTCTCACTTGCTGCCTAATATATCCCACCCATTGACAGGTGCCGTTGTAACAAGATAATAAATGTTATTCACTTCACCTGTCAGTGGTTTTAATGTTGTGGCTGGTCAGTGTATGGTAATACAAGACAACGTGTTAAGGTAACGTGAACACTACTACTACACTTATATACAATGCTTTACAGTTTATTGCATATTATGTATGCATTTGTTTATTAATTAGAGTACTTTTTCATAGTAGCCTAATGAAAGTAACATTACTGACACCTATCATTTAAATACATATTAAACGCCATAGTGTACTGTACGTCATGCGAACAAGAAATTTACCCTGATATACATTTTGTAAGTCCATGTGGGTCTATAATTACATCAGTATTTTATTTATTTATTTAATTAATATTTTTTTTAATGGAAAAACTATATTTCTTGCACACTATGTACACTATATGTACTGTATATTTATTTATATTTTTGTATTTATTTTTTTTTTTATTTTTTTTTGTGGGGGGGTGCACCTCTACAGACACTACTACACCACTGTTTATATCCATCAGTTAAAGTTACTCACCAGAAAGTTCCCAAGGGTGCGAGCAAACTGCAGTGACAATCCTCAGGACGTTCTTTTTCAAAAGCGTGTGTGTGGTGCCCAGGTTTCCAAATCCCATCCGGCTTATTCCTTGGCATCTTCTCTCCTCCGTGTCTCTGTCATTGATTCTCCCTTTCCTGTTCTTCCATGCTTCGCTCTGTTTTTCTCTGTGTCTCAGTCGTGATCAATTCTGCACGGAGTGGCGTGTGCCGTTTTCCGGTGTGTGTGTGGATCCCATCTGTCCCTCTCTCGACCTCCGCTCAAGACCGTCAACTGTGGTGTATGAGCTCAGAGCCAGTGCATGTGTGTGTGTTTGTGTCCGTGTGTGGGAGAGGGAGGCAGCCAATGGGAGCGGGAGGGAGTGAGTGGAGTAAGCGCACGCGTAGACCTATCGGAACCGAATAAACAGAAGCGTTCATCTTCTCTTTATTCATCTCTCTCTCTCTCTCTCTCTCTCTCTCTCTCTCTCTATCTCTCTCTCTCTATGTTTCAGTTTAAAGAAATAAAACACCCAAAAATGAACATTCTGTTATTATTTACGCACCCTCATGTTGTTCCGAGCCTGCATGCTGTTGTCTGTTGCGTGGAACACCAAAGGAGAATTGTTGAAGAATCATCATGGTGCACTTTTCCGTGAGAATGACAACACACGACATAGTGACCACGTCTTTCAAGCTGCTAAAGAGACAGAACAAAAGTGAAACAGACTGGAAATTAAGTCATTATTCATTTAAGATTGTCCCTTCGACTCAAGCTGTCAAATCAAATATGACTTTATAATAGGGCTGGGTTTTGATACAGATTACCCCGGTTCAATTCAGATTCACAAGCTCTCTATTTGATCCAGTACTGATTCATTTGGGTTTTTTTGTTTATATGTATTTGTTTGATGTCATTGATGTTCAACCTGCACCATAGGTAGAATATTTGATGAGTTATATGAAGACATTTCTGTTCCTGACACAAAGCTATTGTATGGCATCAGAAAACTTTAGAATATAGTCGCAAGTCATATGAACACTTTACTGGTGCTTCCTGTCCTGTTTGGAGCTTGACTAAGGAGGGTCAAATATATAAAAATTAAATTAAGGCTGTCAATCGATTAAAAGTTTAAATTGATTGGTGTGCTGATTAATTAATTGAATTATCGCATATATAAATATTAGCTGAGAAAGCCCCTCAAATAACAAGAATTCAATATATAATGATGCAATAATTACAAATAATGTATATATATACACTCACCTAAAGGATTATTAGGAACACCTGTTCAATTTCTCATTAATGCAATTATCTAATCAACCAATCACATGGCAGTTGCTTCAATGCATTTAGGGGTGTGGTCCTGGTCAAGACAATCTCCTGAACTCCAAACTGAATGTCAGAATGGGAAAGAAAGTTGATTTAAGCAATTTTGAGCGTGGCATGGTTGTTGGTGCCAGACGGGCCGGTCTGAGTATTTCACAATCTGCTCAGTTACTGGGATTTTCACGCACAACCATTTCTAGGGTTTACAAGGAATGGTGTGAAAAGGGAAAAACATCCAGTATGCGTCAGTCCTGTGGGCTGAAAATGCCTTGTTGATGCTAGAGGTCAGAGGAGAATGGGCCGACTGATTCAAGCTGATAGAAGAGCAACTTTGCCTGAAATAACCACTCGTTACAACCGAGGTATGCAGCAAAGCATTTGTGAAGCCACAACACGCACAACCTTGAGGCGGATGGGCTACAACAGCAGAAGACCCCACCGGTACCACTCATCTCCACTACAAATAGGAAAAAGAGGCTACAATTTGCAAGAGCTCACCAAAATTGGACAGTTGAAGACTGGAAAAATGTTGCCTGGTCTGATGAGTCTCGATTTCTGTTGCGACATTCAGATGGTAGAGTCAGAATTTGGCGTAAACAGAATGAGAACATGGATCCATCATGCCTTGTTACCACTGTGCAGGCTGGTGGTGGTGGTGTAATGGTGTGGGGGATGTTTTCTTGGCACACTTTAGGCCCCTTAGTGCCAATTGGGCATCGTTTAAATGCCACGGCCTACCTGAGCATTGTTTCTGACCATGTCCATCCCTTTATGGCCACCATGTACCCATCCTCTGATGGCTACTTCCAGCAGGATAATGCACCATGTCACAAAGCTCGAATCATTTCAAATTGGTTTCTTGAACATGACAATGAGTTCACTGTACTAAAATGGCCCCCACAGTCACCAGATCTCAACCCAACAGAGCATCTTTGGGATGTGGTGGAACGGGAGCTCAGTGCCCTGGATGTGCATCCCACAAATCTCCATCAACTGCAAGATGCTATCCTATCAATATGGGCCAACATTTCTAAAGAATGCTTTCAGCACCTTGTTGAATCAATGCCACGTAGAATTAAGGCAGTTCTGAAGGCTGAAAGGGGTCAAACACAGTATTAGTATGGTGTTCCTAATAATCCTTTAGGTGAGTGTATATATATATATATATATATATATATATATATATATATATATATATATATATATATATATTATAAAAAAATAATAATATTCAGATAATTGAAATTGAAAAGTTTCACATTAATGTGGCAGAAGAGTTACGGAGCGTCTCACTTTGGATGCGTTGTGTTATAAATAGTGCTGTCAATCGTTAAACAATTTTAATCGAATGAATTACATGGTGTCCGATTAATTAATCGTGATTAATCGCATATAAAAATATTTGCTGAGAAAGCCCCTCATATAACAATAATTCAATATATAAAGATTATACACATTTATATCAATATATAATTATACATAGTTATCTTTAAATATTTAAAAATTATATATATATATATATATATATATAAACAAATACAAAATATTCAGATAATTAAAATGCATTACATTCTTGTGGCAGAAGAGTTCATCATTGATAAGACGATACAAAAAGCGTCTTTAGAATACAATGTATTGTTTATTACCATATTATTGATCATTAATAAATCATTGACACACAGTTCACAGCAATCCATTACACAAGTGAATTTGTCAATCAGTTGGAGATTTATTATGAGGGCTTGTTTAAGGACCCGTCAATTTCAGCAAGCATCAGACATACTTGTGTAGCGTCTCAGGTGCGTTGCGTCATAAACATAATATTTTTAGGTCACTGTGTCAAGTTAAATATAGTTTAATACTTAGAACACATCTTGAGATCCCTTAGATCGGATTTGCGCTCCATCAAATGTTTTGAATGCAAGAACGTTACGTATGTTTGTGTTGTTCTGTCTGGTTGTTTTCTTCACTGTATAAACTGTGCGTTGCTCATAGAGCTGAAATTTCAATAACTGCCCTCTGGAGTAAACAGGTGGTACTACAAGCTTGCATTTCTCGAGGAATCTTCCTTATTATGGAGTGATTAATTGCGTAAATGTTTTTAACATGTTAATTCAGTGCGATTATTTTGTATATAACACGTTAAAACAATTAACGCAAATAATCGCTCCATGGAAGCGCAGCGTAGTTCTAGCGGGGAGACCAGCAGGTGTACATCATCACATCATTATCTGGGTAACTCAGCCAATCGCACATAAGCCATTGCTTTATAAGTCTGCTCACTATCTATCACATTGCGGTTTTAGTGTGCTAACACTGCAACCTCCACCACCCCACCACCACAAGTTGAGCCCTGTCCCGCAGGGGGGTAGGCTCCTCGCCCCTGCCTCCTATCTCCGGCAGGACATGTCGGTTCCGGGTACAACTCCCTCGGACTGCCGGACGGGGCCTACGCCAAAGAGAGAGACATAACCTCCCGTTTTACATCTATCAAATAAATGGCATCTCAAACTTCACTCAAGCCTGCGTGTCTTCCCGATAGAAATAATAAGAAAGATTACTCGATTCCTTAAATCGACAGCCCTAGTTATAAACATAAAATGTTTGGTCACTGTGTGAAGTTACACATAGTTTGAAACTTAGGAAAACACGTCTTGAGATCCCGAAGTTCAGATTTGCGCTCCATCAAGATGTGTTTTGAATGCCAGAATGTGCCCTTGTCTTGTGCTGAAGTGTTGGTTTGTTCTCAGTATAAGCTGCAGTTTGCCTATAAAGCTGGAGCTTACTGCCCCCCGGAGAAAACAGGTGGTACTTCAAGCTTGAATTACTCAGGAATCTTCCTTATTACGGTCCGGGGCCATAATTAATTGCGTAAAAAAAATGTAACACGTTATTTTTTATATAAATAATCGCACTAAACAACTACGTTAAATTGACAGCCCTAAATTAAATCTTTAGATAAATTGTTAAATATTTACATTAATCGTATTAAAATCGGTAAAAGTATTTCATCATTAAATCCCTACATAAATCAATAAATGTTTTCCATGCATTAATAGCTTTGCATCCATCTTTAACTTAACACTAGCTTATGGATGATCTTTCATTCATGCATAAGCTCTTTTTTTACTTTCTAAATGTGAAAATTCCATTCCATGGGGCCTCCTGCCAGTAGAGGGCGATGTTGCGGGCTGTTATTCTATGAACATGCTCTACACGGATGGCTTACGCTTTGCACACCATCTACGTGTTTATATTAGCGTCTCCCGCTGAACATGCACCTCCCGAGAACGTGTAAGGGGTAAGACAGGGTGGTGGATGCCTTGAATTGGGACCCCTTTGATATTGGGGGGCCTGGACTCCAGCCCATGTGCGCCCCTGCTAACTAAGGGTCCATTCACACAGAATGCGTACTTGTTTTGAAAAAGCTTCAAGCGGCACAACGAATGGCACAGCATGCATGCGTCTGAAGTTTTAAAAAGTAAAAGTTTGCTTAACTTGACACAATGTCTTAGAAACGCCAAACTCATAGCACGAGATGCTGAGACGTGTCACAACGGACATCAAACACATTAATCTAGCCCTTGTTTGCATAGAAAAACTTTTACTCTACTGTTATGAACTGTTGTTGTATGGAAAACAGCTGTGTGAATATTCTTCAAAAATTCCCCTTTTTGTGTTCCATGGGCATAATTCAAACGTAAACATTCACCTTATGAGTCAATAAAATACTGTGTGTGTGTGTGTGTGTGTGTGTGTTGTGTGTGTGTGTGTGAGCGTGTATTTATCACTTTGTGGGGACCAAATGTCCCCATAAGGATAGTAAAACCCGAAATTTTTGACCTTGTAGGGACATTTTGTCGGTCCCCATGAGGAAAACAGCTTATAAATCATACTAAATTATGTTTTTTGAAAATGTAAAAATGCAGAAAGTTTTCTGTGAGGGTTAGGTTTAGGGGTAGGGTTAGGTTTAGGGGATAGAATATAAAGTTTGTACAGTATAAAAACCATTATGTCTATGGAAAGTCCCCATAAAACATGGAAACACAACGTGTGTGTGTGTGTGTGTGTGTGTGTGTGTGTGTGTGTGTGTGTGCGCGCACGTGCCTGGCCATTTAATAAAAAAAAAAGAGGATGCTGGAGTTGCACTGGAGCAGCATGTAGAGATACTGTTGAAGGCTCATGATGATGAGTAGGAGGAGGTGAGAGGAGGGGAAGGGAGGCGCAGGAACATCAGACAGGAAGATATCAGGGTCATCGTCTGGGGCAGGTGAGAAAGAGGAAGTGTCGATAAAAAGAGGAAAAATAAAAGCCACCAGGAACGAGTGTAGCAGGTGGAAGTGATGAAGGGTGAACTAAGGACAATATAAAGTTATGAGGAAGAATATTAAGTCACATTTATAAGATGTGTTGGAATTCAAGCAGCATAAGGTGAAATTCTTGCCTTGGCCAGATGAGGGCAACTAGGAAACAATCACAATGAATTTGGGACTAGATATAGAATAGTTCACACAAAAATGCTAATTCTGTCATCATTTAATCACCCTCGTGTTGTTCCAAACCATATGACTTTAGACATGCATAGACTCCTTGCAGCGTGCATGCATCAAACTATCTCAAACTTGATTCATGATCATTTTAGAAATTTAAAATATAACCTTAGAAAAAGTTTTATTCAACATGGAGAGGTCTCCCTAATGGGGGCTGCCATGTTTTTGGACACTTATACGTATGGGTTAAATTAATCATGGCTGACTGTAAAAAATTCATTTCTACAATGACATCAGTAACAGAAAACTTGATATCCAAGATGATACAAACAAAAAAGTATAAATGCACCATTAAATACTACTTTAATATTACAATTTATTTATTTTTAAGTTTAGCTTTTAGCAAAAAAAAAAAAAAACTAAAAAAAAAAAAGTTTTTAAAAAAATAAATATTGTAAAACACCTTTAAAGGTATAGTTCAGCCAAAAATGAAAATTCTCTCATCATTTACTCACCCTCATGCCATCCCAGATTCATATGAATAATTTTTTCTGCTAAACACAAACTAACATTTTTAGAAGAATATTTAGTCTCTATTGGTCCTCACAATGCAAGTGAATGGTGACCAAAACTCCAAAATGCACATAAAGGCAGCATAAAGGTAATCCCTACGACTCCAGTGGTTAAAACCATATCTTCTGACGTGATATGATATGTGTGTGTGAGAAACAGATCGATAGTTTAAGTTATTTTTTGCTGTAAATTTTCCTCCCTGCCCTGTAGCAGGAGATATGTATGAAGAATGTGAATTGCCAAAATCAAAAGAAGAAAAAAGTGAAAGTGGATATTTATAGGACAAAAGGTGTGTTTCTCACACACACCTATCATATTTCTTCTTAAAACATGGCTTAAACCACTGGTGTTATATGGATTACTTTTATGCTGCCTTTATATGCTTTTTGGAGCTTCAAAAGTCTGGTCATAATTCGCTTGCACTGTAAGGACCCACAGAGCTGAGATATTCTTCTAAAAATCTTTGTTTTGTGTTCAACAGAAAAAAGAAAGTCATACACATCTAGGATGGCATGAGGGTGAGTAAATGATGAGAGAATTTTCATTTTGGGGTGAACTGTCCCTTTAAATGCATTGCGAATGCTGTTTCATTTTGACTGTAAAGTTTTTATGCAGATTCACTGACTGAGGTATTTTAAACATATTAATGATTTAAATGAAATGAAACGAAATTCAAATTAGAAGCCTCAGTTTGTATTATAGCTACTGTATGTAGGAGAGTCACCTCTCTAACAACTTTATCTGTCATAATCACTCACTTTCACAGATAAAACTCAATTTGAAGACCCCAGCTCACAACACGTCTTAAAGGCTTGATTAAAGTTTATTTAGGTTTTTACAACAGAATGTTAAGACCGTCTGGGAATAACTTTTGATGTCTTTGACATCTGCTTAATGGTGTATGATGCCTTTATTCTGTCTTGACTCTTTCTTCAACGCCTCTAAAGCCAAATCATCGCTGTCATCTCATCTTCTGATGAAAGTGTTTCCTTTATCGCTCTCTTACCTGATACGACTCAGACAACCTCATTTCCGTCTCAAACTCTCACCTGTTGCATTGGGCTGATATTATGGAGCCTCTGGCGAGTACACCAGATACGATAACGACTCTTCAGCAAACTGAGGAACAGAGCAGTGACTTTAAAAGTCATCGTACTGGTACATCACTCCAGAGAGGACAGGCAAAAGTTTTAAACCTCCAATATGATATCAGTAGCTGCGTCCACTAAAACAACACTTATCTACTGTCATAACCAGAGACATTTGACTCTGGCAGAGGCTCATGTTTACCCCAAATATCATCAAAACCCTTTGAAAGGGAGAATATATAAAGTACTTGAACACAGCCTTAATGCCTCTTATATATTGCTCAAAAGCATCTCATAAAGTACAGCAATAATTCCTTAATGGTCTTCTACGGGCATGATAATGATATAAAGATATAAAGATCCTCCTTAATTTCCATTCATAAATCATTCTGCATGCCTTGTCTCGGTAAGAAAAGAGAATCCTAAATACAACCTTTACCACGGATAAAGGTCAAATCAATCAATTCAGTCCAATGTGTGTGTGTCCATAAGATTATGGCTCTGTGACCCATATCTGCTCTCCATGAGTGATGGATGAGACGATGGGTTGAGTAGACCTAGCCTATACGTGAGCCAGCATTTCATCTTCAATTCACCCTTTTCAGATAAAGTTTGATGTTTTGGTGATCCCCAGACCACCCACACTATTTAACAAAGCTAAGCTGCAAAAACGGCACATTCATTAATTATAATGATGTCACAACCATAAGCTCATTAACATATGACCATCCATATTTAGATATTAAAGGGGCCAGGTAAAAATATAGATTTTTCCGATTAATCCAGGTCATCATTTGAACAATCCCGATATCGATTTTTATAATCCCAAGATTGACCTTTTACTCTATATGCAACCCTCTACAATGTGGATAACACAAGATCCACGCAATCTTTTGTCGTTGAATAACTGTCATTTTCTCTTTTGAAACCCATTCTGTTATAACAGTCAGTTGTTGATCAAAAACAACAAAAATAGATATTAGAAATAGAAATTCAAAATAGCACGGATGCGGTAAAGAAGCCACACGACTCCGCTCTCGTTAATATGAGCTCAACCGAAACACTTTTGTGAGACGCTCGATGAGCTGCCGCTATTCTTAAAGAGACAGTACCGTTTTAGTACTTACTCTACATATTACTGTAAATACTTGAAAAAGAACAAATTATACATATACGGTTCTTGCCCCCTCCTTTCCATTGATCACTTTACACTGGTGCCGAAGCCCGGGAAGGAGGAGGGATGCCTGTCGCGGAGTCCTCGACACTGCCGTCCACCCAGGGGAGCGCCGCTGCCATCCACCGGGCGAGGGAGTAGACCGACCGCCCGGACGCGGTGAATGGCCTCCATCCACGAGGCGAGTGGGGACTGGACTCCCCAACTGCCTGGAGCGATGGAGCCGCTGCCAGGGGTGGAGGAGAGCCCTGCCATCCCCCAGAAATGCGGAGGGGTCGATGGAAGACCGCCGTCCATGAGGGGAGGAGGTAAGTGTCTCCCCCACCGCCTGGAGCGGTAGGGCCGCAGCCATGGGCGGAGGAGTGTCCCCACGAGTCACAGAGATCGCGGAGGGGCGTTCTTTCCGTCGGGGGTCGTGAGTCTGACTCCGGTCCACCTGGGGAGGAGCGGCTGTCGTCCGCCTGAGAGGGTGGAGAAGTGATCGAGGACCATGCGATGGTGTATCGGAGAACCGGCGAGTAGGTTTTTTTTTTTTTCATCTCTCTCTCCTATCTCTCTCTCACTGCCGCTCTGCGTTGGCCTTTTCCCTCGCTTTTAAATTTTACAGTGTTTTTTGGGGGGGTACTACACTGTTACAGGAAGTACCCCCCCCATTTTAATTATTTCTGTTTCCCTCCCCTTGTCCCCTCCCTCGTCCAGGTAGATGGGGATGACCTGCCGGCAGACTAGGCTTAAAGCGCGCCCTCCCCCAGGGAAAGGGGGGGGGAGGTGTACATCAGGACGGGGGCTCCCCAGCCTGAGAGAACGAGGGAGGAATGTGGCAGGGTGGAGGGCGGGGCCGGGTCGTGATCATACACACCCTGTCCCGTATTAGGCTAATCAAGCCTCCGAGAGGGATAAAGGTCGACTGCAGAGGATCGTGCGGGAGAGAGAGATCGTTTACGGACAGCTGTCCATCATGTGTGTGTTTGTTTAAGTTTTCTATAAAAATATTATTTATATTATCAAGCCGGTTCTCGCCTCCTCCTTTCCATTGATCACTTTACAAAGACATATATAATGCAAATGTAGCATACATGTGTCTTCGACAGCATGTATGCATGTTAATCAGACCACAGGCCTCAACATTTTACTTTGTTCTAAAAGACAGTGATGCACAACATGTTTCAAACAGTTCCTCAGTTGACGACTTTCCCTCAAATATTTGATTGCGCATTGCATCTTGTATACTTGGACAGACAAATGAAGACTTAGCTCAACTATGCAAAAACCCACTGTAGTTCTGTACACTGAAGGCAATCAAAACATAATTTACATACAGAAGTCTTGGGGGCTGCAATGCATCATTGCATCCATTTGCACTGCTTTTAATAGTTTTCCTGTGTAAAAATGCACTAGACGGATATCTTTGCCATTGCACTGTGCACAGGAGTGCCACAATTTTAAGACAGCATGTCAAGTTAAAAGAACTTGAAAACACATGCATTCTATTCCACTCGTAGCACTGCATCTACTCTATTTAAATTTAAAAAAATCAATTTTTAATGTAAGAATGCATTCTGTCTGAATGGCCCCTTAAGGGCACGGTAACAATAACAGCCTCTTTAACGTCAGACAGATGGTGGAAAATGGTCATTTAAAAAACTAAATTATGACTGTTTTGGTTCAAGAAACCTTCACTAACATTATAAGTGGAAAAATAAATGCAAGAGTGTAGAATATGGCCCCTTTAACCCCTTAAATTCTTTGGACCCCCTGGAGGGTCCAAAGGGGGCGCTATATCACAAGTCTCCGTATACATAAGTCAGACATATGAGGTATCATTTGAAAGTTATTGCTGCATTTATGTTACTGAAAATAACAAAATAAGGCCTCAACTTTTTTCGTATTGCAAATTAGCAAACGTCTATTTTATGCTCCAGAAACGGCTGCTGTTAGTCCCAAATAGCTAAAAACGCTATATCTGCTTTTACCTCAGGAAGTTCTCTAAAACATGAGCCATTGTTGACTTGTCTGTGAGCTTGCCTGGCTGCTATATCTTAGATGTCCAGAATAAAATATGCCATCCAGAATGAAAAGCATGCAAAAAAAAAAATCATCAGAATTTGTTTTTTTTGACTATTGATAATAAAATGTTTTATACAGTCGCAAAGGGAATGCCACCTAGATTGAGATTCTAGTCCACTCAGAAGTTAAGATATTCAACGAAAAAACAAGGGTGGTGCTTGAACTGAAAACTATACTGAATGTCTATGGACGAGCACATCTGTGAGGGCTAAAATGCATTAGGGCGCCACCTACATTTCAAATCTGTATATTGTGATGGAATGTGAACAGTGAACAGTGAACGTGACATATATTAAGATTCACTACATCGTGATCCATCATGTTATAATCTAGCTACAGCAAACGCACGTGAGTGACGAGCGATCCAGCGCCATATTGTGCAACAGCTGGGAGAAGGTTCAATCTCTTCCCTGGTCACTTCAACCAACTCATAGACGCAGTGCTGAACACACAGAGAAATAGTAGTTCATTTTCAAAACCTTTCTTATTATTTGAACTTTAATAATGGATGCTTTAAAGATATAACGCCGGGGTGTTTCATTGCGAAACGGAATGCGTCACAATAATCGCTTTATCTCGATTATCTTGTTTTCATAATCGTTGAAAGCCAAAATCGTAATTGAAAATAACATTTGATTAATCACCCAGCCCTAGCACTTTGTGGAATGAAATTAGACTTTTCAAAGTGAGGTAAAGTGAACAAAAACAGAAGTACATGTTTACAAAGTTAGGACAACAAAAAAATCTCTGTTTCAAAAGAAATTTCTGTTTATCGTGAGATTTTAAACACATACAACATTATTCATGAATAATTAAAGTATTTTTTTATTATCTGGGCAGTTGCAATTAGTCCACATCATGTGCGAATGGTGAGCTTTTAAATTTGAGTGTGAAAAATTGTGGACAGCAGCCCAAACATGCGCTATCCATGTGTTATAGAGGAAAATGTGAAACCTGTGACAGCGTATGTGTTGACTTCACACCCCCGTGATGGTTATAGATTTGAACACATAGCTGGAGAACAGGTAATGTGTTCTGACACAAAGAACAAACAGAATCAACGTGTAACACACACGCAAATGCAAGCCTTCACTCCTTTTTATGTACTTTTTTGTATCTTGCTTTATGAAGGTCTTAAGGTTTTACAAAGATCCAGGTAATTCTTTATCCTTTTAAATTATTTTACCCAATATCCAAATATCCAAAGAAAAATTTTGGAATATTATTTTAATACCATTTAATATCACCTTGTTAGTTGTGACATTATTTTCATAATAATTAGGCCTAAGCACATCTTCCCCCAAATTCTTATTATTGTAATGCAAAAATAATGATATCTATTACAAACATTTGAGAGTATTTAGATATAATGACATTTGTTGTAATTCCTTTAATGTATGCTGAATTAAATAAAATATTACGGTAACAGGAACTTGGGGTAAAATGTGCTTAATTGTCATAAAATGTCACAATGCAAAATAATAATAATAATCTTAATGGTCCTAAAACTCAGTATAATCTTCTTCTATTCTTTGTATATTATCTAAAAATTACCCTAGGGGTTTCCAAATGGGGTACAGGGGACCCCAAGGGGGTGCTAGGGGGTCCACAGAAAATGTCAAGTAAAAAATGTTTTAAATTTTTTTTTTATTTGATATGGCCAAATTTTACATTATTACTGTTTCATTCTGCTCTCTAAAAACGTGTTGCAAATAATGAGATCATGATTATTTTATTCTGTTGACACCCATAGGTTTTAACAATAAGAATGTATCTCACAGCAAGAAGCAAATCATGGTTCATGGCTGTGAAGAAAGTAAAGCCTCTGTCATTCCTGCTAAAAGATGGTGCTGCTGTAAAAAAGGTCTATTGGCAATTTAAAAAACAGGGTTGAGCACTGATATGTCTAAAACAGCATTTCAACCTGGTATTACGAAGTGTCTCGGGTGATCCGATCACATGTGGTCAGCTGTGACACATCGCTGTTTACACCTGGTCACTTAAATGCGTCTCCTGTGACCACATGACATACATCAATCACTATGTCAGAGTGTTACTGCATGATATTAAAGCTATATTAAAGATATTAAAAATCAGAAAAGACAAATGAAGTGGAAAAATAGTGCGCTGTTTCTCCCAGATGCAAGCACAAATGTCAAGAAGAACTAACTGTTATTTTAGGTTCCCCTTCTGTCTGTCACTCGACGTTGTGTCAATGTAGTGACACTAGGGGTCGATCTTGAGAGCCCCGATCACCTCAGGCTAATGAAAATTGGTGAGTGGAATTTGCTGACCGGCGGAGGGCTGGGAGGTAAATCTTTTGTTCCTTTTTCCTTTTTGTTTTCCCCAAATTGTCAAAAAAAGAGCAGTTTCCACACTCCTTGGGTCACATAATCGGCATCCACATCCGCCGTTGTCACAGCCGCTGGGTGCAGAGTACCCGCAGCTATTGCCCCGCAGGTTATGACGAGTCTCAAGGACGGCCCAAGAGGGCCTCCTCCTCAGTCGCTAACCCGCCCTATGCCGGTTTCGCAGAGCAAGGTAAGTGCTTTGAATTCCCCCTCAGCACAGTCGCCTCGGGTCGAAGCAATGCTCCTCGATGCGGCATTGCTTTCTCCCCCCTGCCGCGAGGCCCCACCCCCAGGTACGTCAGACGCGATCGTCCCCTTAGTGCCCCTCAGTATTTTCATGTCTCAGTTCTACCTCGACACAGACCCTTCCTACGGTTTGCTTTCGATGGCCAGGCTTATCAATACAAGGTCCTCCCCTTCGGCCTGTCTCCTCGCATCTTTACGAAAGTCGCAGAGGCAGCTCTTGCCCCGTTAAGGGAAGACTACCTTGACAATTGCCTGATTCTAGCACACTCTCGAGAGTTGCTGTGCGCACACAGGGATTTGGTGCTCACGCACCTCAGCCGTCTAGGGCTTCGGGTCAACTGGGAAAAGAGAAAGCTTTTCTCAGGATGGAGTTAGACTCGGCCTCAATGATAGCGTGCCTCACAAGCAAGCAAGCGCAATTGGTGCTGAAGTGCCTGAAGTCATTCAGGCAGAGGACAGCAGTTTCACTGAAACACTTTCAGAGGCTCCTGGGGCATATGGCTTCCTCAGCGGCAGTCACGCCACTCGGGTTTATGCATACGAGTCTGCTTCAGCACTGGCTTCAGACTCGAGGTCCGAGATGGGCATGGCGCTGCGGCACACATCGTGTAGCTATCATGACACTCTGCCTCCACTTATTCAGCCCTTGGACAGACCTTGCATTTCTATGGGCATGAGCTCCCCTACAGAAAGTGTACAGATGTGCCGTTACGTCTCCAAAATGGGCTGGGATGCTGTGCGAGATGTGATCCATGCCATTCCCCCGTGAGACTTCTTGCATAGACCCTGGGAGGACGAGGAACAAGTCAGCCTCTTGGCCCCATACTGGCCCACCCAGACTTAGTTCTCAGACCTCATGCTCCTCGCAACAGCACCTCCCTGGCAGATATCTCTTAGGAAGCACCTTCTTTCTCAGGATGGGGCACAATCTGGCACCCACGCCCAGACCTCTGGAACCTCCACATCTGGCCCTTGTATGGGACGCTAGAAGACCTAAGTGGCCTACCACCAGCATTGGTAGACATAAAGGGAACGCTGTCTCCAAACAGAGGGTTGCTCACTGGATCGTGGATGCCATTGCATTGGCCTACCAGACCCCGGTCATGCCCACCCCCTTGTGGGTTCCAGCACACTCTACAAGGAGTGTGGCGTCCTTGTGGGCACTGGCCAATGGCACCTTTCTATCAAACATCTGTAGAGCAGCAGGCTGGGCAACACCCAATACCTTCGAGATTTTACAATCTCTGGTTTGAGACTGTTTCTTCCCATATTATTTCAGGTACGAACAGGTAGAGTTCGGTAATACGGAACAGCTGGACGGGTGTACCGCTTGCGTATAGCACCTTTCTCCTCCCCTGTGGCAAAAACGTGCCCTTTTACCCCCAGTAGAGTTCACAAAGTCATGGACCCTGGATGTCCTTCCTTCCTAGCCCTATGGTTCATGATCTCGGCGGAGGAGTTCGCAGCCAGCCCCACTACGGGGTCTAATATGCCCTGTACTGGGATAGGTGCTCCACAGGTGGCGATTACTCTAGTAACCCCTGTGATGTATATTCCACAGTACGGTCTCCATGTCGGCGGACCCGCGTCTCTCTTGGACAGAGCTCTCTCTGCCCCCGATCCATGTGTTTGTAGAGTTTAAACCTTTCATGGCAGGACCTACCACCGCGCCTCTTCCATGTGTGGCTGCTGAGCCCGTGTGTCGTATTGCCACATGTTGACCACCCCTTTTGGGTAGGATGTGGTCTTCGCAGGGTATTTTTCCCCCTGAATGAATAGGAAAGGAAAAGATCACCTTCCCCAATGTGTATGATAATGTTAGATGGCCCCAGCCAAATCTAATACTCTGTGGAGGCCACGGCTTTTCTATAGGGACCCCTAGTGTCACTACATCGACGCTAACGACGCAACTGTCGTGAACCTCCGTTCCCTGATGGAGGAAACGAGATGTTGTGTCCCTCTTGCCACAATGCTGTACTAGCTGCTGAAATGGCCGGGACCATGTCTCGACCCCTCAGCACAAAACCTGAATGAATCCTGCATTCTAGCTCCATTTTATACCCGTATGTCCGGGGGAGTGGCATGCAAATTCCACTCGCCAATTTTCATTGGCCTTTTCTCAAAGATTTTAGGTGATTAAACTCTTTGTTTTAGCATAGCAATTGATTGACAGGTGAGGGGGTGGCACTTCACTTCTGCCAGGACACATAATGGACAGATTAGCATTTACACGTCAAATGCAATGTGGACACATCCATTTCTGACCACATTCGTATGTGGTTTTTGTGATCCAATCACAAAGCGTTTTAGACCCCTATAGACCTGTATTTAGGGCTGTCCACATGTGATTGGATCACCCAAAACACATCTTAATACCAGGTGGAAACAGGGTTTCACCCAAACTTCCTGTTCAAACACTTCACTCATCAAGCCATTTCATGGGATCGTAACAGCAAGCACATAGTTCTGCTCTCAGGAGCAACTGGCCTGTGTTCTGTTGTTGCTCATGTCTTTATGAAGTAATTGAATTTGAAAGCAGAGAGAGATGCAGCCCATGCCAAGAGCCTCTACCACTTTATCCATCATCTCCCAGGATTTTTTATTCGAACGATCAATTTCCCGAACAAGAGGCCGACAGGCTTTGGTCAATACGTCACTGTTGTTTTTCCTGCCTCTTTATCTAAATCTGTGCCTTCATAAAAATGACAACCCAAACTCCAGCCACTTTGTCTTAATTCTAACTGTACCTAATTTAATTCCTCCACCCTCCCATAACGAAGAGGTAGTTTAAGGGGAGAGAAAAGGAAAGAGAGGGAGAAACAGGTAAAAGAGAGAAAAGAAATAGGCCCAACAATGCTCACTTTCTTCCTCTGGTATGGACTATGCCTTTAATCTTATATCTTCTTAATTGATAATTTTGTCTTGTTTCCCAGTCATTTTTTTTAACAAGATATAATTACCTGACAAGCAAAATAGTATAAGATATTAATTCTTGTTTTCAGATAAATTTTATTTAATTCATTTAAATTTAATTTAGTGTGGTTTATGCTTAAAACAAGAAAAATTATTTATTAATAATTTAAGAAGATAAAATGCAGGGGCCTGAGCAGCTCAGGAAGTATTGATGCTGACTACCACCCCTGGAGTTGCAAGTTTGAATCTAGGGCGTGCCGAGTGATTCCAGCCAGGTCTCCTAAGCAACCAAATTGGCCCGGTTGCTAGGGAGGGTCGAGTCACATGGGGTAACCTCCTCATGGTCACGAATAGTGGTTCCTGCTCTCAATGGGGCATAAGTAGCATGAGCCACCACATGCTATGAGTCTCCGCGGTGTCATGCACAATGAGCCACGTGATAAGATGTGTGGACTGACGGTCTCAAAAGCGGAGGCAACTGAGACTTGACCTCCGCCACCCAGATTGAGGTGAGTAACCGTGCCACCATGAGGACCTACTAATTAGTGGGAATTGGGCATTCCAAATTGGGAGAAAAGGGGATACATATTATTTTAAAATATTCAAATGGAAAACAAGTTTATTTTACTTAGCACGTAGGTTGATATTTTTCTTGTTTTAAGAGAAACATTTTTTTTTTAATTTTGAAGCATACATTTCATAAATTTTGTTAGATTTCTCTGAAGTGGTGCTTGCCAATGCAAAACTTACTGTCAGGTTGTTGTGGGTGGCAGGGTGTTTCCATATGGTTGCTAAGGTGTTCTGAGTGCTGAGTGAAGTAAAGGCGATACTAATAATCAGGCTTTGTTTACAAATTATCACTGATAAATAAATAAACAACCTGTGCTGTTGTCCACACTTGTTGCCATGGTCGGCGAGCCAGCGCCTGTAGCCTCTGACGTCAGTGAGCCAGCGCCTGTAGCCTCGACTGTCCCAGAGCCAGCGCCAGTAGCCATGACCGTCCAAGAGCCAGCGCCCCCCGAGCCTTCCAGGGCTCCTCCTCTGGAGCCTCCCAGGGCTCCGCCTCCCGTGTCTTCCAGGGCTCCGCCTCTCAAGTCTCTCGAGCTTCCCAGGGCTCCGCCTCTCGAACCTTCCAGGGCTCCGCCTCTCAAGTCTCTCGAGCATCCCCAGGGCTCCGCCTCCCGAGTATTCCAGGGCTCTGCCTCTCAAGTCTCTCGAGCCTCCCAGGGCTCCGCCTCCCGAGCCTCCTACGGCTCCGCCTCCCAAGCCTCTCGAGCCTCCCAGGGCTCCGCCTCTCAAGCCTCCCAGGGCTCCGCCTCTCGAGCCTCCCAGGGCTCCGCCTCCTGAGTCTCTCAAGCCTCCCAGCTCGCCTCTCGAGCCTCTCAGGGTTCCGCCTCCAGAGCCTTCCAGGTCTTCACTTCTAGAGCTTCCTACGGCGCCTCCTGAGTCTCCCTCGGCTCCGCCTCCTAGACCTTCCTCGGCTCCTCTTCCTGAGCCTCCAGGGCCTCCCTCAGCTCCGCCTCCTGAGCCTCCAGCACCTCCCTCGGCTCCGCCTCCCGAGCCTTCCAGGTCTCCGCCTCTAGAGCCTCCTACGGCGCCACCTCCCTCGGCTCCGCCTCCAGAGCCTACCAGGGCTCCAACTCTAGAGCCTCCCACGGCGCCACCTCCCTCGGCTCCGCCTCCCGAGCCTTCCAGGTCTCCGCCTCTAGAGCCTCCTACGGCGCCACCTCCCTCGGCTCCGCCTCCAGAGCCTTCCAGGGCTCCGCCTCTAGAGCCTCCTATGGCCGCCTCCCGAGCCTTCCAGGTCTCCGCCTCTAGAGCCTCCTACGGGCTGACCTCCCTCGGCTCCGCCGCCTGAGTTCCCCATGGCTGTGGTCCTGAGGCCGACTCCCAGACCTCCAGACCCTGTCTTTGCTCTCTGGCCAGCTCCCAGGCCACCTAACCCAGTCCTCATCTTGTGCTTCCTGTGGACTGCCTGTCTGCCCCTTGTGCCCCCGTGGACTGCCTGCCTACCCTCTGTGCCCCCTTGGACTGTCTGTCTGCCCCTTGTGCCCCCTTGGACTGCCCGTCTGCCCTCTGTGCCCCCTTGGTCTGCCTGTCTGCCCCTTGTGCCCCCTTGGACTGTCTGGTTTCCCTGTGTACTCTCCGTGGTCTGCCAGTCCCCCCTCATTCCTTGGACGATTTTGTTTTGTTTTTTTTTGTATGTTTTGTTTTGTTTAGGATCGTCTGGAATCCGATCCTTTGAGGGGGTTATGTTACGATCCCTGGTTGTCTGCCCCGTGTTTTCCGTGTCACCGTCACAATGTTACGATCCCTGGTTGTCTGCCCCGCGTTTTCCGTGTCACCGTCACCATGTTCCATTCTGTCATTGTACGCACCTGACTCTCGTTTGTATCCTCATGTGTCTGTGTATTTAAACCCTGCCTGTTCCTCCTTTACCTTGTCGATTGTTGAATGTTGATGTTCGCTCCCATGCCTGTCTTCCTGTGTTCCCAGTTCCTGTGTTTTCGTGTTTTGTTTTCATTTTGCCCATCGTGGTAGTTTCATTTGTTCATGTCTGTTTATTTCTATTCTTGTTAATTAAACCTGCACATAGATCCAAACTCCTTGTCTGCCTCCGTCTGCATTCATAACAACACTAGATTACTGCTGACCTCTGTTAAATATAATTACAGAATCACACAGTTTTTTCCTTAAACTACAGCACTTTGAAATAATCTATATGCACATTATTGTGCATTTTACATGATTCTTTTCATATACCAATGGTAAAAAATAAATGTAAAAAAACCTTTGACAAATGGTGTAATACAGTCATATGATAGGGTTGCGTGAGGTACAGACTAAAATGTAAGTCAGTATTATTTCATCTTACCCTTTTGTCACTCTCAAGTCTCCACCTATTAAAACTTTTAGTGACGTGATGTACAGTATGTAAATGAATTGTTCTTTTACACCGGTTCTTGGTTCACCAAATCAGACTGAATCATTTGGAAGTAAAACACTCTGACCAGTTCGCAAATTGGATTAAACAATTCAGCTGCAACTGTTCTAGAGTCAACAGTGGTCTGGTGTGTGAACCAACAGATCTTTTAAATCGACTCTTTTGAACCAGTTCACCAAATCGGACTGAATTGGTTGGAACAGCTCGCATCTCGCGTTAACAGCCGTTCTCTCGGACATGTCCGACACTCTGATTCTAAATGAGCTGAGAACCGGGAGTAATATAATCATCTATCAACGGATGTCTGGTATGATTAACGCTTCTTTGCAATTAACTGCTCCGACATGTTCACAAATTGGACTGAATATCCGGCCGCACCAGTTGTTGATTCAACAGTGGTCACTATTGATGTTCGGTGTCATGATAAATTGAGTCCGCCCGGTAAATCGGGTCCCAAATGACATCACAGCGATTCCATTGGCTCAGAGAGCTAGTAATGTGTACTCTATTCATTGCCTGATTCAAAATAGTACAAATTCACTTCATGGTATATGCCTTTTTAACTATGTAAATACAACATTTGATGTCTTTTAAATCATATGTTACACATAATAATATATAACTGAAGTTATAGATTGTGAAATTAAAGATGTGTTGTCATTTGTGTTTTACAATTAACCTAGATTCAATGACATGCTGTCACGATGGGTTTTTGCTTAAGCATTACAAATGGTTGCTCCGATTTACCGGGTGGGCTGGCTGTATCTCGTTTGGAAGGATGCATCCTCCGGAGGTCATATTTGTCAGCCACATACCTCATCAAGGCTGTCTCGTTTCATAAGCTGAGTAGGACACTTCAAATGCAGCCTTCGAATGCAACCTTCTTTCACAGGAATTGGAGGATGCATGAGGTTTATCCTTCGTGTGCACTCATAACCCACAATTCTTTGCTTGAAAGGAAATATCTAAAAAGATTATGCCAATTTGCTCATAAATATGATGTTCAAACGCAATACATTTTAATTCCCAAGTTGAAGTACCTCAGTAGATGGGTGCAGAGTATATAACGTGTAATTATATTCATGTATAATTTAAAAAGTATTAGACTAAAAGTACACCTGTAAAATAAATTTGTATTTCTATCTTAACATCATTATAACTTCTAAAATGTACCTCATACATTCCTTTCTAAAGGAATTTGTTCGCTCGCGCTTGTTAAAGAGTGGCGTGCTGTCATAGCAACCATGTTACTTCCGTTTGTCCTGCGATGGCCGTCTTGTTTAAACGAGGCTAGTTTAAAGGAGGACACTCGGTATACTGCAGCCTTCAACGGACGCGTCCTACCTAGCATTGCAGCCTTCCAAACAAGGCACGGAATAGTTGTATGTATCTCGAATCAACACTGATCCAAACTCAATTAACCGGTTTGCAATTCGGACTGAAATATCCGGTCTAATAGTATTCTTTTAATTATTTTAATGCTGATAGTATAACAAATAAAATGTACTGGAAATATTTTATAATGTAGTTATATATATATATATATATATATATATATATATATATATATATATATATATATATATATATATATATATATATATATATATATGTATATGTATATATATATTTATTTATTATTATTTACCATGATTTGTTATTTGAAATAGGCCTATACCAGGCTACTGAAAGATTACCATGCTCATACATCATGATATTTATATTGTGAATGCACTTAAAATAATATCTTGGTAAATTTGAATACTTTTCTCATTAACTACAACCATTTTAAAGTAACACACAAAGACCAGGCATTAGCTGTTTATACACATTTATTGTGGTTGAGACATTACAAATGAGATCTGACCAGATAACCTAACCTCCGAATACTTTCACAAGTTAACACAATTTATTGCAAACCCGATTTTTTGTTTTGTTCCACTCCTGCATTTCCAATCCAGACAAACAGCACACAGTCAAAACCTCTCTGAAATTCCCACTTCCCACTCATCCTGAATATATCTTCCATTTGATGATAAAATATGTCTGTTAATACTGTTTGTCTTTATTTTGCTTGCTCACTCCTCATTGATGGTTTGCTCCTCTCTGTCTGCATCAAATTTCAGTGTATTCAGTGAGTCGCAGTTTGACAATAAAAGAGAAACAACTACAACAAACTATATGTTGGACAGTCTCTAGTCCTAAAGATGCATACACATGATGTTAAAGGGGTCATATACAGCCTGATCTCAGGAAAATTCAGTCACAGTAGCGCCATTTTTGCTAAATGAACTTCTATCGGGAAGACAAGCAGGCTTGAGTGAGGTTTAAGATGCCATTTATTTGATGAATTTAAAACAGAAAGGTAATGTCTCTCTTTGGCGTAGGCCCCGTCTGGCGGTCCGAGGGAGTTGTACTCGGAACCGTCATATCCTGCCGGAGATAGGAGGCAGGGGCGAGGAGCCTACCCCGTCGCGGGACGGGCTCAACTGGTGGTAGTGGGGTGGTGGAGGTTGCCGTGTTATTACACTGAAACAGCAATGTGATAGATTGTGAGCAGACTTATAAAGCAATGGCTTACATGCGATTGGCTGGGAATTACCCATCTAATGGTGCGATGATGTACAGTTGCTAGTCTTCCCGCTAGAACTACGCTACGCTTACATTGACCTGGTGAAATGTCCACTGTGTGTTAAATGAGTTAAATGCTCTCCCAAACAGACGAGTTTTAAATCAACAAAACCTTCCTCCCAACCCTAAACCTTAAACCTAACCGATAGTGCCATAAAAGCAAATGTGAGATGAAAAACACAATTGCTGAAGCAACCACGTCATTTCATGGCACTTCTATGACAGTTTCGGCTCACGTGTCGACTCACGTGCTCTTTAGGACTCATACCCAGGTCTTCCGCGCTTAGTCACACTGGAATAAGCTTGTAATTGTAGTTGATTATGTTTTGCAAGCGTTAAAGCGTATTGTCTTTTAAATCATGCGTTATGTAAAAGTGTTTCAATGTCATAAAATTGCATTTTAAGAGTAACAGAGCAAAAAATATGTGTTTTTCAGCTGTTGGATCAGCCGTTTTACTCATTATAAATGTGCGAGAGTGAATAAAACTCATTGTTACGCCTCTAGTGTTCATTTCACTAGAAAATCGTTAAGATACATGTAGAACTCATTTAGCAAAAATGGTTTTCTGTGAAACCAGGTTGGTCAAAACACACAGTCTTGCTTAGAATGTTAGTATAATGTAAGTAAAGGTTTTTCGTTTTTTGGGATTATTCAGAAGGATCTGCAGAGCTGCAGGTGCTACACACACAAATTACTCTTTGTTTTGTTCAAAAGATCAACAACGATTTCATTCCTCAAGATATGACCCCTTTAAAGGTGTGAAGACAGAGAGACAGACTTGGACAGATACAGGGAGTGTTGGGAGGGTTTTGCTCTCTCATTTGCACCGTCAAAGGAAGAGAAAAGAGGCGTGATTGAGCTACAGTGCCACTTGGTGAGCTGCCCAAGGTCACGTCACAGCGTGCTGGTAGATGAGGATGCCAGTCGTTTGCCGATGTATAGTCTAAGAAAACAAGAGACAGAAAGAGGTTATGCCATCTTTTGTTCTTTATGTATTAATGTTCTGTCCTGAAAATGGGGACACCATACATTCAATTTGTTTAACTCAATTGAAAAATGTAGAGAGTCTAAACACAAACATTTTTCTTTTTCTATTTGCATTATGGATTTATTGGATATACCAAATGACATAGAAACCAGCTCTTATTTTTAAATGCATCTAAAACTGTGCTTTAAGTGTAAGTACAGTTATTTCTATCACAATGTGATGCTTTAGAGGCTTTTCAGTAACAGAATACAGACAGGCCCAAAACACAATCTGCAGAATTTAACATTTAATTTAACATAAAATTTAGAAATAGACAGATTAACCAATAAGTAGACAAATATCTAATATTCATAATTGGTTTTTGGTTCTTTAAAATCACTTTCTTACCAGAAATGTTATGAATATTGTATGAATATTTAAATAGCATTTATGTATTTTTACTTATTACTGTATAAGTAGTGTTTTTATTGCTTTATTCTAATGATTATTTATAAATTATTGTGTCAAAAAGAAGAGATAAAATAATAATAAAATACTGGTTTTGCAAACTGTTTATCAGACAATTAAACATTAAAATAAAATGTATCGATTGTACTGTATGAACATTTAAATCATCCTAATTATTATTATGAAAATATGATTATTTCTGTAATTATTATTATTATTATTAATATATTTTAATGTTTTATTGCTGCAGTCTAATAATTATTTTTTTATTATTGTGTCAAAAGATGAGATTAAAAAATATCATATTGGTTGTCAGATAATTAAACATAAAAATATATAATATAATATATATAATATTTATAGTTTATATTGTATAAATATTTAAATCATATAAATTATTATTATTATTCGTGAGATTTTTTTATCGCTGCAGACAAATTACTGGTTGTCAGATAATTAAACAAAAATTATATTTATAGTTTATATTGTATGAATATTTAAATAATATTAATCATAATTTTTATTAATGCGATGTTTTTAAAAACTGTAGTCTAATGATAATTTATTATTGTGTTAAAAATAAGAAATTAAACAATTATTATATATTTGTTTCTGCATAATTGTTGTTAGACAATTAAATATAAAAAACTATATTTATCAGTAATCTTTTATTAATATTAAAATCATATTTATTATTATTACACATGTTATGTTTTTATTGTTGCAGTCTAATAATTATTTATTTATTATTGTATCAAAAGATGAGATTAAACAATTAAATATTGGTTTTGCATATTGGTTGTCAGATAATTAAACATTAAAATAATATTTATAGTTAATATTTTATAAATATTTAAATCAATTCAATTATTATTATTATTCATGAGATGTTTTTATTGTTGTAGTCTAATGATTATTTATTATGGTGTCAAAAGAAAAGATTAAACAATAATTATATATTGTTCTGCATATTGGTTGTCAGATAATTAAACATAAAAACTGTATTTGTGATATTGTATAAATATTAAAATAATATTTATTATACATGATATGTTTTTATTGTTTCAGTCTAATATTATTTGTTTATTATTGTGTCAAAAGTAGGGCTGTCGATTTAACACGTTAATTCAGTTCGATTAATTTTATTAAAAATAACGTGTTAAAAAATTACTGAAATTAATCACAATGCCCTCGGACCCGCAATAAGAAAGTTTCCTGAGAAATGTAAGCTTGTAGTACCACCTGTTTACTCCAGAGGGCAGTAAGTGAAACTTCAGCTGTATGAGCAATGCACAGTTTATACAGTGAAGAAAACCAGACAGCACAACACAAACATGCGTAACGTTCTTGCATTCAAAACACTTGATGGAGCGCAAATCCGATCTAAGGGATCTCAAGATGTGTTCTAAGTATTAAACTATATTTAGCTTGACACAGTGACCTTAAAAATGTATGTTTATGACGCAACGCACCTGAGACGCTACACAAGCATGTCTGACGCAGGTGTACATTGACGGTCCTTAAACAATCCCTCATAATAAATCTCCAACTGATTGACAAATTCACTTGTGAAATGGATTGCTGTGAACTGTGTGTCAATGATTGACTTATGATCAATAATATGGTAATAAACAATACATTGTATTATAAAGCAGCTTTTTGTATCGTCTTATCAATGATGAACTCTTCTGCCACAATGTAATGCATTTTAATTATCTGAATAATTTTTATTATATACATATATATATATATTATTTTAATATTTAAAGATAATTATGTATAATTATTTCATCATTATATATTGAATTGTTATATGAGGGGCTTTCTCAGCAAATATTTGTATATGCGATTAAATGATTATTCGGGACACCATGTAATTAATTAGATTAAAAATTTTAATCAATTGAAAGCCCTAAAATAAACAATTAAATATTGATTCTGCTTTTTGGTTATCAGATAATTAAACATAAAAATAATATTTATAGTATATATTGTGTGAATATTTAAATAATATAAATTACTATTAAAGTGATGTTTTTATTGCTGTAATCTAATGATTATTTATTTATAATAATGGCAAACAAAAATTTAAACAATAAATAAATATTGATTCTGATTATTGGCTGTCAGACATTTAAAGCTAAAATGTTCATCAATAATATGAATATTAAAATTGTATGTATTATTTGTAGCATTACTACACTTTTTATGTTTTAAATTGCTGTAGTTTAATGATTGTTTATTTATTATTCCATCAAAAAGAGATTTAACAATAAATAAATATTGATTCTGCATATTGGTTGTCAAGTAAACATACAAATCATATATATTGGTTTTATATATATATATATATATCTGTATATTTGGTGTTAAAAAAAACAAAAGAGGATGATCTCTGAGTTAAACATGCTCTTTGCACACAGTGTGAGTCTGTTGACAGAGTTACATAAACTTAATCTGTTGCTAAAGAGAGAGAATAAAATTAAGATTTGTGAAGATTGAAGCACGCTCACCCCAGACCCAATGTCAGAGCATGTGAGGCAAGCAGAGAAGGGAGGAGGATGAGGAGCACATCTGAAGAAAACAAGCCCCTCTTCATCACCTCTGTCTTCCTCACGCTCAGGGACTGCTTTGGGTGATGAAACACAAACTCCCTGAAGAGAGAGAGAGAGAAAAGGGCTACCAGGGTTATTCAGAAATATAGACATTTAAAAGGAAAAAATCCTTTTTCAAGAGCAGCATTTGAGACATTAGAATGGGAGAAAACATCCATGTAAAGTTTCTTTTGGTACCATGCAAATGCCGGATTGAGAATTATGCATGCGTGCACAGGACACCACAGGTATCATAATACAAACTTATCTGAAACAGATGAAGCCAAATTCAGCATGACCCTATTTTAAATCATTGTAAGGCAGTGTCAGAATCCTTCATTTTATCTGGCATGACATTGGCACTAAATGTCTCGAAGCTCTATGTTAAAGACATAGAGTTCAACCAAAATTAAAAATTCTCTCATCATTTACATTTATTAGTGGCCAAAACTTTAAAGCTACAAAAAGCACATAAAGGCAGCATAAAAGTAAACCGTACGACTCCAGTTCTTAAATCCATATCTTAAAAAGTGATGTGATAGGTCTGGGTGAGAAACAGATCAATATTTACAGCCTTTTACACTATAAATCTCCACTTTCACTTTCGCATTCTGAAAGTGAAAGTGGAGATTTATTGTAAAAAAGGATTTAAATATTGAACTCTTTCTCTCCCAAAGTGACTGCATCACTTCAGAAGACATATTAAACCACTGTAGTGTATTGACTAATTTTATGCTGCCATAATGTGCTTTTTGGAGCTTCAAAGCTCTGGCCACCATTCACTTGCATTGTATGGCCCTACAGAGCAGAGATATTCTTCTAAAATTATTCTGCCATTGTTTGTGACATCTAGGATGGCATGAAAGTGAGTAAAAAATGAGAGAATTTTTGGGGGAGCTATTCCTTTAATAAAAACTGATTTTAAATAACCTTTAAAAAGTTTGTACTGTGCAAAGCGTATATGCATTGTCAGGAAAATTGGCATTGACAAAGTGGAGCTTTCTGAGTTTTTTTGAGAGTTGTGTCCTTTTAACCGCATAATGATATTGGTGCACTCTTGGACTTGACTAATCTACAATCCCCCGTCTTTAAACGTTTTAATTTTAAAAGTTTTGTGACATGGTTTTACTACGCTTGTCTATGCTTCTGTAAAGATCTTTTGCATTCAGAACATTCTTCTTCAGAGACCTAACTCATCCTCTCAACAAGCTCGACACAAGCGAGGCTCAGATTTGCTGAATCATGGTGTGGCGCACAAGCTATTTTTGTGTGGTGACTCTAAATGATGCTCTCGCAGAGGTATGCAGGGCTAACAGAGGTCAAGCGCTCTGCTGCAAGAGTTGGCAATCTGTGAACCGCTCTGTTATTCTGAAAGGGCATATCACAACACAAGGCCATCTCATTTATTTTCTCCATAATGCAATATGGCATAATGAGGTCCTTAATAAGCATATCTATGTCCAGGATGGTAAACTTGAAACATGTGCAAAACATTCCTAATCTTTATTCATCTTTATTATTGTCTATTCCCAACCTTTTTGGGAATAAACAATAACACACCCCTGTTTACAGTCTGTTGAACCCCTATGACTCCAATTCTTTATTATTTTAAGTAAAGTTTTCACCCTTTGGAAATACCTGCATTTCTGCATTAAACTGTCTTAAAATCTGGTTTGATCTTCATTTAAGTAACATTAATGAACAAACACAATCTGTTTTAATGTATAACACACATTATTGTATTGTTCTTTTACATATTGAATGCATCAATAAAATATTTACAGGCTGGAAAAAGTATGTGATCTTCTAGGCTAATTAAGAGTCTGGAGTTGGCAAAATTGGCATCCAATGAATTAAACGAGATTGGAGGTGTGGGTTAGAGCTACTTTGACTTATAAAAAGCACTCAAACATTTTTATTTTATTCACCAGAAGCATCTGCTGACGTGGACCAAAAAAGATATCTCAGAAGACTTACGATAAAGAATGGTTGCTTTCCATATGAATGAATGAATGAATGAACGTTACATTTATATAGCGCTTTTCTGACACTACACTCAAAGTGCTTCACACGGTGAACAGGGGGACTCTCCTCATCCACCATCAGTGTGACATCCACCTGGATGATGCGACGGCAGCCATTGTACACCAGTATGCTCACTACCACATATAGCTGTAAATGGTTTAAACATTATCTCAAAGTGCTCTTATATTCATCTGTTCACAGTTAAGACAAATTTTCTATAAATGGAGATGATTTAGTACTATGGCTACTCTCCCTAGAAGTGGCCGTCCAGCCAAGATATTTCAAATGGCACACCGCAGATGCTCAGCAAGGTAAAAAGAACCCTAGAGTGACAGATAAAGACTTGGAGGAATCATTGGAACTGGTTAACATCTCTGTCCATGAGTGTATTATACGTAAAACATTAAATAGGAATGGTGTCAGGGGCCTGGCTAGCTCAGCGATTAAAGACGCTGAGTCATAGTTCGAATCCAGGGCGTGCTAAGTGACTCCAGCCAGGTCTCCTAAGCAACTAAATAGGCCCGGTTGCTAGGGAAGGTAGAGCCACATGGGGTAACCTCCTCATGGTCGCTATAATGTGAGGTTCTTGCTCTCGGTGGGGCGCGTGGTGAGTTTTGCATGGATGCGGTAACGCACTCAACAAGCCACGTGATAAGATGCGCTTGATTGACGGTCTCAGACGCGGAGGCAACTGAGATTCATCCTCCGCCACCCTGATTGAGGCGAGTCACTACGCCACCATGAGGACTTAGAGCGCATTGGGAATTGGGCATTCCAAATTGGGGAGAAAAGAAAAAAAACAGGAATGGTGTCCATGACAGGACAATATGAAGAAAGCTGCAGCTTTCCAACATAATCATGGCTGCGTGCCTGAAGTTTGCCAACGATCAGTTTGACACTTCACAACGCTACTGGGAAAATGTTTTGTGGACAAATGAAACTAAGATTGAACTGTTTGGGAAGAACACGCAGCACTATGTATGGCATAAAATGGGCACCACATACCAACATGAAAACATCATCCCAACAGTGAAGCACGGTGGAGGGAGCATCATGATTTGGGGCTGCTTTGGTGCTTCGGGGCCTGGACCGCTTGCTATCATCGAGTAAAAATGTAAATGTACATATCAAGATATCCTATAGGATAATATCAGGGTGGCTGTACGCCAGCTGAAGCTCAGTAGAAGTTTGGAGATGCAGCTGGACAATGACCCTAAAATCTAAGTAAATCCACCTTTTGGAGTGTCCCAGTCAGAGCCCAGACCTTAACCCAATAGAGATGCTCAGGAATGACCTCGAGAGCATTTCACAGCAGACCTCCTAAGAATATGGCTGAGCTGAAGCAGTTCTGTACGGAAGAATGGTCCAAAATTCCTTACAAACATTGTGCAGGTCCGCGGAGACTGGAAACGCCTGGTTGAGGTTATTGCTGACAAAGGAGTATCAACCAGGGGTTCTCTTACTACTTCCACAGCACTGTGAATGTTTAATGGGATGTGTTCAATAAAGACATGAAAGATTATAGTTGTTTGTGCATTGTTAAATTAAGCACACTGTGTTTGTCTATAATCGTGACTTTGATAAAAATGAGATTACAATTAATGCAGAAAAACAGCTAATTTCACATACTTTTTCTTGCCACTGTAAATATGGGCTAATAAAGAATAGGGATGATCGCATGTTATATATTATGTCAAATCTTGCCATATAACCAACAGAATAAGAAATTGTATTTTACATAAAGAAAAAAGTGTAAAAATAGTCAAATTAAATATTTATTTACAAAAATGTTTCATCATATGTGGGTATTTCTTCACCATTGGGCACTTTCAGCCCAGTGAATGTCTAGTCAAATCCTGTTAAAACACTTTTCACACCTTCACTATTTTTTTGGTCTAATTTGTGTCCTAACAATGTCCAACAGTTTATGTACATGCATCGCAGGAGATTAAATTAATTTTAGCATTTTGTTTCTAAAAGTCATGACATTTCTCTTTCCAGCACATCTCACATTCTCTGTTTTGTTTAATAGAATTCTGTGCTGGAAATGACGCTAATGGAAATGACATTTTTAATGTTTTTGAAATAAAATGGCCAACAACGTTGTCTTGCTAAGGCTAATTATGTAGCTAATATTTTATCTATGCTAAATACAAAAAATTAAATAATATTTTTACACTTTTTAATTTTTGATTGGAAATGACGTCCAATACAAATATTCCGCACACAAGTGATATTTATTCATACTGATTTTTATTTGTTTTGTCTCATATTTAATCTCAAGCAGTGATACTTTTGTTCACTTGGTTAACAAGTACACTAACTTTAAAAAAAAAAAAAAAACTTTATTAGGGGCAAAATTGTTTGATGTGGTTGAAATGACACTTATGGGACAGTTATAATTTTTTAAAAATCATTTTTGCACAATAAATATTGAAGCGGTTTATGTTCATTTCACTCTTTGTTTAGATTATCCTAGTTTTAAACATGTACTGTTTTCATTTTTATTTTCATAGATTAATAGTGTAAGTCTGGGTCTGGGACAAGGCTAAAACCGTTAAATCTGTACATAAACGGGATTTAAAAAGTACCAAAAATAAATGGCGATGGCCTGTTAAAAGTTTCCAAGTCTGCTTTAATGTGACAATTTATATAACAAAGTAATCCATTCAATAATAATCCAACCTTGGGGGACATAAGAGTGCCGAAATTGAAGAACCCCCATGTTTGGAAATGTCCATGTGGACATAGCTCAAAATGAAAATGCAATAAGAAAATATATTTTGCAAAACAATTTATCAATTTATTCAAAACGATTCGATTTTCATTATGGCAATATTTTTATGTATAAACACCGGCTTTAAGGCACTATCAAAACGAGTGACACGACATGTCAACTTCTGGCTTATCCAATGGTTTGTCCAGCCAATGGAAGACATGGGTGCTTTAGAGAAACTAGTTTGAAAATAGTCCTTTTTTTTGCAATTTGTTTTCATGCCAGTGGCACAGAAATTACGCACTGTGGCTTTAAACAAAGTTGAATCTTACTTGGGTGGCAGGTTCTCTGGCCGACTGGACCAATCCCACACCCATTCAGCACTCACCCTTCTGTCACTCTCATCTGACTAGAGAGATCGAGAGAAAGAGAGAAACAAAGAGAGCGAAAAATTTGTGAGAGTTTGTATGCGAGTATGACTTTATAATGCAATAAACCAAAATGTTTTACTCTCTGATTAAAATCGCAGTGGTTACTCTTTACCTTTGGAAATCAAATGTTTATTGATATTGCAGATCAAATGGGAAAAATTGAGAAAGTTACACTTTTGACTGGTACAGTATTTGCAGTTGTGTGTCACCTGTATAGTAACACAATCTGTGCTGCTGCTGCTGCCGCCCTCACTGGCTGGTTTCGGTGACCCAGATTTTCTTGGGGTCATGACCTGTGGAGGACTGAATTTAGAGAGACAACTTGAGTTATCTATAATTGTTCCAAAATGAAACAATTGTTGACAACAGCAAGACTACAGAGCTATAATGTTAATGTGGACAGCATAGCTCGGATATTTTGATCATTGAAGAATTATATTTGTTAGAGTTTAAATATAAATTTTTGATTACAGACTTTGCTATCTTGGCAGTTTGACACATTGTTGAGGTCTCTTCTGGAACGCTACAATAGACATGTGAATGGTTACAGGGGTCTTTACGTAAGGAGAACAAATTGTGGAGCAGGAGACTGAAGCAAAAAACTCTCCATTTGTTCTCCATTCTCATTGGTGTCTAGGAGAACCAATTGAGATATTTAAAGGAATGTTACAGGTTTAATAAAAGTGAAGCTCAATCGACAGCATTTGTGGCATAATGTTGACAACCACAAAAAATCATTTCGATCTGGCCCTTGTTTATTTAAATAAAAATAGCCAAAATCATGGTTGTACTATGGCACGTACAATGGATGTGAAAGGGGCCAATCCATAAACATTAAAACACTCACTGTTATAGGTATAGCCACAAACATGTTAACATACTATTACTGTGATAACATCACAAGCCGAGATTCCAGGATTTACCGGCGTTATATCATCCATGTACATGCACATGTAATGTTTACGTCTTGTGGCTATACTTTTGAAGCACTTTGTATTTTAACGTTTATGGATTGGCCCCATTCACTTTCACTGTATATGCCACACTGTACCCGTAACTTTAGCTTCTTCTTCTTTTTTAATAAATGAGGGATGAGACTACACTTTTTGTGCGGTAATCAACATTATGCCGCACATGCTGTTGATTGAGTTTCACTTGAACATTTCTGGAAGAGATCTCTTTTTTCATGGGCAGGTTCACATGCTTCT
>NC_068278.1:56831839-56874339 GCF_025860055.1 Xyrauchen texanus | reverse complement strand
TCTTAAATTAATTCAAATAAATGTATATTAATACGTAGAAATAAATGGTAGGCCTAGTAAATTATTTATGCACCATCACAGGTTACAACAATAAAGCTGTGTTACGTAAACATGCATTTGTCTTACCGTGCAGAGCATCATCCGGTGATTGAGATCCTGAAAGAGCCATGATGGGACAGATGAGTTTAGGAGGAGACGCACTGACTTCAGCTCCTCACTGCCTCTGTTTGTCCTTGTTAACAGCCTCTGTGTTGACAGCGCTGTTGTGTGTGAGTGAACCTGGCTGCGACCAACCATTGAAGAAATGTTGCATGCGTCGATTTCATGAGTGATATGCTTTAATTCCTCCAGGGGGCGCACGCTGGCTCATAAAGCCGACTCCTCTATTTATCTGCATTTAAATTTCACAACGTTCTTTTTTATTATTTATTTTTTAGGGATATAATACAATATAGAGTACGATTTTGTGAAAAAAAAGTTTCATTAGGGCTATAAATATATGATTTAAAAATGTAAATATGACTCAGAAATAGCTTTAACGTTTGTTCATCGCAAACAACTGTCATTGGTCATTTCTAACCAGCTCTGAGAAAAGCAACAGTTACCACGTGACAACGCAGTCTATGAGCTTTTTATACAGCGATCTGGATAATACTTCACACCTGAATAATAATATTTATGAATTTTAATAACCCTTTAAAAAAAATATGCAGTGACTAATTGAAACAGGATAATAATTTTTTTAGACCATCTTACCTGTCCAATCAGAAACCATGTCCGGTCCGCTAGGCTCCGCCCCACTGTTTCCAATATTTGTCAAGCTACACGCTGATTCTATTTCTATGGTGTACAGTAATCTCTTCTCTCCCCCCATGTGTTTCAGGAGGTGGTAAATATTGACATCGTCCCCTTCCTTTCCATAAATAAATATGTCTATTTCGATCTAAACTGGGCCAAAAACGCAGCGAGTTATAGCGTTGCTATTTAATAAGGAATGTCAAATTTTCATATAGCACACAGGCATAAAATATTTTTTTTATTTTATATTGAATAGGTTGTGTGACAAGTGGTACACTATTTTGCCAATCATAATACTGGCAAACCAAAAGTTTAGCATGTTTTCTTTTCCATTAAATCACATGACCTCGAATAAACCTTTAAATAGCAAAGTCGTCAGATAATCTCAGATCACACAAACACGTTTAGGCACCTAATCCGTCTTTCAGTTATAACAAAACACCATGGTCATACTACTATTTTATTTTATAGCCATGGTAGTATGCTACCCTTTATGGTCAACTTTGTTTTTCTGGGACATGGTACCAGGGTCATACCATCATTTTGTTGGACATGTGCAATGTTCACAGTGTATTGTATAAGGTCTGTGTATTTTATGAATGATATTGTGAAACACGTACGTCATTAAAGGCTGTTTAGTATATCGCCACGAGGGGGAGATAAAACGATTTACAATTTTTCAAGCTTCATTACTGACATCCTTAAGTAAATCTCATCTCAAATATCTGTAATTGGCTTTTATTTTGGCAGTTACTTCTATTCAATAATCATTATTGACGTTTTGTTTGTGTGTGTGTGTGTGTGTTGTTTGTTGTTGATGCTTTGTTTTTGATTTGTTGTGTTGTGTTTTGGTTTGGTTTGTTTCGGTTCTTGGTTTGTTTTGTTGTGATTTGTTTTGTTTTTGATTTATTTTATTTTTTTATTATTTTTTATTTTTTTGGGTGCTTGTTTTGGTTTGTTTTGTTTTTTGTTGATGTTACTTTGTTTTTCGATTTGGTTTAGTTTAGTTGGGTGCTCGATTTGTTTTATTGTGTTGTGATTTGTTTTGTTTTTGTATGTTTTTTCTTTTGTTTTGTTTTGTTTTTGTGTGTTTGTATTTAGTTTGGTGTTTGATTTGTTTGTTTTTGTTGTTGTTGTTGTTGTTTTTTGAGTGGTGTTTTGTTTTGATGTTACTTTGTTTTTTAATTGGTTTACTTATGGTGAAGTTGGTTGGGTGCTCGATTTATTTTGTTGTGATTTTTTTGTTGTTGTTTGTTTTCTGTTTTGTTTTGTTTTTATATGTTTGTTTTTTGTGTTGTGTTTTGTTTTTATGTTACTTAGTTTTTTTAATTGGTTTACTTATGGTTTGGTTGGGTGCTCGATTTGTTTTGTGTGTTTTGTTTTGTTTTTGTATGTTTTCTGTTTTGTTTTGTTTTTATAGGTTTGTTTTGTTTGGTGTTTGTTTTGTTTTTGTAATTTAGTTTTTGTTTTGTTTTTCAGTGTTTATATACATATACCATGGTACACGGTGATGTAATAACTAAGGCAGGAGACAGATGTTTGAAGTTTTACCTAGAGAGTGAACATAACACACTAACAATAGAAAAGTTCGAACAAGGTTACCTATACTAAGCCAAGTCTGTTTTTTTCTTAAGCTGTGTTCTCTGTTCTTAAATAATCATCTGTTGTACAACTACAGTGGATTTAACTTTAATAGGTTTAAATGTTACACTTCTGTTTGTAAAACTAGCAGTACCTGGAAGATCTTTACCACTGTGAGCAATAAGAATCCATGACTGGAACTATTAGTTTAATACAAAATATAACTGTAAAAAAAAATACACAAAAGGTGTAAAACAATAAACCTTTTCTAGTATGTGTGTGTGTGTGTGTGTGTGTGTGTGTTTGTAACTGTGTTACAAAAGTTTCTATTTTTTGCTCACCTTCTTCACTAAAATCAGTTTGATAAGATCTGGCACAGGTGTGGTCATATCCAGGGCACAGTTCAGAAGTTCTCAGGTGTCTTCCTGTCTGTTTACTGGAGGATGGAACGGAAACATCTTTATTGACCATAAAGAACACCTTTATTGTGAGCTGCTCTGTTCACAATGTGCCATTTGACCTCAAGATGCTCTGGATCATGTTGCTCTAGCCTCAAGGCAAAGGTCGTTAGTTGAGAAGATTATTTGCAGGTTAAGAGCTGCTCTTTGACAGCATCTCAACCCAGCTTTTTTTATATAGAAAGAAAATGAATAGTATCCCAGGCCAAACGTGTTGGACTGCCTCCGACAAAAAGAGTCAACCAGATAAAATGTTTTAGTTATTTTGACAGCCCTTGATACAACCATCTAAAACTATCTGACACAAGCCAAAATTAAAAATGAAAGGAAATGGCATGTGAATTGAGAGCAGTACTTCACATCACAGTTATGATCCATTTCAAAGAATTATTAGCTCTGTTGTGGCGATGGATTTGAGTGGATGATTTGGTCTTTGTGGAGTGGTGGTGGTGTAGTGGGCTAAAGCACAGGGCTGTTAATCAAAAAGGTCGCTGGTTCTAACCCCATGGCCACCACCATTGTGTCCTTGAGTAAGGCACTTAACTCCAGGTTGCTTCGGGTGGATTGTCCCTGTAATAAGTGCACTGTAAGTCGCTTTGGATAAAATCGTCTGCCAAATGCATAAAATGTAAATGTAAAAATGTCTTTTCTTACAGAGTGAATCACATGAACACTGTTTAAATATCCAGGTCATATTTCACCCCAAAATCAAAAGCTCGAACCCCTTGTCCCAAAGTCGAGTGTCTTCATGCAGGAATTTACAAATCATATTCTTTAGGCTCTGATTAAATTGTTCGACAAAGCTGTCCAGTAGGGGGTGGTAAATGCTGGTCCGAATCGATTTTATCTCCAATAATTCATACAGTTTGCGTAGTTTACGTGACATAAATGTAGTGCCCTGATCAGAGAGGATTTATTTCGGAATCCCCACTCAGGTGATAATTCTGAAGAGTGCCTCTGCAACACTTTGCGCTGAAATTTATATCACATTGCATTTTCCACCAGAACCAATACTAAGTGATGCCTGCATGACATCCATTCTAATGGCCTGACAAGGTCCATACCAATTCTTTCGAAGGGGACCTCGATCAACGGAAGGGGGCACAATGGCACTCTTGGGTAGCCGGCAGATTCACAAGCTGAAATTCACATCATGCCTCACACCACCTGCGAACATCCCCGCGAATGCCTGGCCAATAGAAATGGGCCTGTGTGTAGAGGAGGATGTGGGGTTGTTGGACCGAACCAGCTGTGATATAAATCCCCACTGCCGTTCAGTGAGACCTTCACATCAGATCTGTGAACCGCCCAGTGCCATGCTGGCAGGCAAACACTCCCGATATCAGGCAGAATGTCCCAACAAAACAAAAAAATCACTTTTTGAATAGAAGAAAAAGTGATAAAAATGGATAAAGAAATGAGCTTAGTAGAAATAGATGCAAAATAGAAAGTAAATGCTACAGGGTTAACAAGAGCTGTGCAGGGTGTGAGGACCAAGACTGAAGCTGAAATAAATAGTTTTTCAGAAGGGAGGGTGTTTGGGTGTCGCTCTCCTTAAGCATTTGGGCAGCAAAGGACCCTGTGGGAAGGGGATCGGTTAGAGAAAGTATGGGTGACACTTGTCCATGGACCGATTCCAGGTCACCAAAGCTTATTTGTGTGTGCTTATGGTTGCCCATTTTTTGGTTGTGATTTACTTGTATATCTCTAATATATGTTGCTTGGAATGTTTTCGAGCAACTTTGTTTAGTTTAAAACTGTGTAAAATGACACCAAGATACTAGACTTATAAAAGAGCCAAATGCATTGAAATATGCAGGAAAATATTATTTCTTAGCAATGATAAAATTAGACCCAAATGAGAGTAGATATGCAGTGAGATTATAGAGCTATATATTTAGTATATATTCATAATGTAAATCGTTTTTACTGAAACACTTACTGAAATCTACATCATATGGTGGTGTAGTGGTCTAAGCACATAACTGATAATCTGGTAATCAGAAGGTCGCTGGTTCAAGCCCCACAGCCACCACCATTGTGTCCTTGAGCAAGGCACTTAACTCCAGATTGCTCCGGGGGGGATTGTCCCTGTAATAAGGGCTCTGTAAATTGCTTTGGATAAAAGTGTCTGCCAAATGCATAAATGTAAATGTAAAATATCTAGTGATCTTCACTAATTATCGATTCTTGAAGTCAGGACAAAAAAAATCAACGTAATTCAAACCTTTCTTCACACTATCATTTTCTGCCATCTTAGACCAAACATAAATATCAGTGTTTTTGTGTTTCTTGGGTTTTGGCACCACTGTGACAAGTTCCTGGTTAATCCCTTAATGAGGAAGTGGTGAGCCATATGAAGTTTTCATTCACAGGTGATTTATTCAGTAATATGACACTTTTCAGTGCGCGCACACACACACACACACACACACACACTTAGAATGGCGCGTGTCACTCTCTCTCCCCTCTGATGGTCTGGATTGCCCTTTATCTCTCTCCAGCTCTAACAGCAACAAAAAACAGCTATTAGAGATATTTCCCACAGGTGTCAATCCTGACCGCTCTTCCTCTCCCGGCCTCGCTCTCCACAGACGTAGCTCGGCCATGCCCACATCACCACAGTTCTTAAAAAAGCTTCATTTTCTTTATGCAAAATATAATTTCATATATTTCTTTTGATTTTGGGGTGAAATATGAAATATGACCTGGATATTTCTTCTTGCCACAGATGTAAATCTATTATTGATAATTGGTTTCAGTGCTTTGTGAACTTTAAGCAACTGGACTGGAAATGGCTTCATTTGTCCGGTTGACGTCAGTTATGTTTACTAGCCAGTATTGAGTTGCTGTTAGCTTTCCGGACAGTGTTTATAGATCATCCAGAGTGTCATATGTTCCCACACTCATCCTGTTACTAACCTGAGCCTGAGCTTAAATAACGACATCTCATGCAGAGATAATAAAACAATTATGATTTCAACATTTATTATAACTCTGTAACATCTTTACTAATTTTTTATTTTTTTTAACGCAACAAGGTTGGCACAAATCATGTTTTGAAATGTCATGGGTTATCAAACATTTTTGTCATCTATACTTGATTCTCCTCCTGAGCATTATGCTAATTTCTGATGTAATTTCTCAAAAACATGAACAACCAAATCACCTGGAAAAATAATACAAAATATTATATATATAATAATAAAAAAATCTGACTTTCTATAGCTTGGTATTATTTACAATTTCTAAACTTAGTCCCACTGTCCACATAGTGTATGTGGGCATAACAATTTTTTCTGCATGATTTTAGGCTAGTTACAAATCAAAAAGGGGTGGAACATCCACACAACAGTCACACCCAAGTCTCAGGAGGTTAAATATGTAATTTATTAGTAAGCACACAAAAACTGAGTTATACTACAAGAATCCTATAACATATTTCACAAGTGCCACACGTACTGGTCTCAGCCTGTTTACTAGGTTAAAGTACTTTCTTGTAAGCGTGTACATAGATGAATATTTGAGAAGTCTCAGGACCTGCTCATGTTTATCAGCACAGGCAATGCAGAGTCAGCTACCCTGTGCCATGTGACCCTGCTTGTTGGATCATGCTGGGTTAACCAGAGGTCCCTGACACCCCAGTATGTGATTGGGTTCCAGCGCTATATATAGCACAGATGAGTGTTAACGGTACATATCCAAATACACCAGTACTCAGATCGGGCAGAATCTGTTGCTGGCATGAAAACGGGGACTAGTGGTACTATCTTATTCAGCATACAAAACTTTTGTAATTGTAAGGGTTAGAAGGGAAGGAGGACAGGGAAGGCGGGTTGCTCCACTCAGGTAATTCTTTTTACTGAACATACCGCAGCGCTCACAGCTTCACAGTAATGACTCTGAGTAACAACTCTTCAGCTTCACAATAACAATTCTACAGTTTCACAATCACATCTTTTCAGGACCCAGACTCTCTCTGCCTTCTGCTGGTGATGTGGGTAGTTTTATCCGCTCTCCCCATGCTCACTGGAATTAGAGACAGGTGTAGTCGTCATTTAGCTCAGGTGTAAGTGCCCTTACTGCTTTCTCTCTCTCTGGACTGACACTTGACCACACCCTGCTGCCACATACCCCCATCCGGCCTGCCTACCACTCCCCCTCCATTTCTGGAGAGGAAGTTGGAGGCAGCCATCTGCACCCCCGGTCTGTGGACCACCTTGAATTTAAAGGGCTGGTGAGCCAGATACCACGCGTTGGTATCCTTCATGCGGTGAAGCAATTGGAGCGGGGCGTAATCCGAGAAGAGGGTGAAGGCCCGCCCCAGCAGGTAGTACCAGAGGGTGAGGACCGCCCACTTGATGGCCAGACACTCCTTTTCCACGTTGCTGTACTTTGTTCCCCTCAGGGAGAGTTTACGGCTGATGTACAGCACTGGACGCTTCTCCCTCTCCACCACCTGCGATAGCACAGCCCCCAGCCCTCTGTCTGAAGCGTCCGTCTGTAATAGAAAAGGGTGTATGCAAAAGCGGCCCCCCACAAAGTGATGATTTAACCTGCGCGAACGCCTGTTGGCACTGCTCTGTCCACTGCAACGGGTCTGGAGCCCCCTTTTTAGTGAGATCAGTCAGCGGGCTGGTGATGTCCGAATAATTAGGTACAAACCTCCTGTAGTAGCCAGCCAGCCCCAGGAACTGTCTCACATCCTTTTTGGCCTTAGGTCTCGGGCAGGTCGCAATTGCTACAGTCTTGTCAATTTGGGGATGCACCTGCCCATGACCCAAGTGGAACCCCAGATACCTCCACCTGCCCAATCGCGCACTTCTGTTTGGTTGCTGTGAACCCCTCCCGCCGCAGCGATCTCAGGACCGCCCTCAGACGCTGCATGTGCTGCTGCCAATCATTGTTATAAATGATGATATCATCTAAATAAGCAGTGGTGTAAGCTGTATGCGGTCTGAGGATTCGGTCCATGAGATGCTGACAAACTGGTCCATGGCCCAAACAAACTGAACGGAAGTGTCACAAATTGGTGCAATCCAAACGGCGTGGAGAAGGCTGTTTTTTCGCAGGACATTAGTGTCAAGGGGATCTGCCAATAACCCTTTCAAATCCGATATCGAATAAAATCAAGCAGTACCTAACCGATCGAGCAACTCATCAATACGGGGCATCGGGTATGCATCAAATTTAGACACCGCATTGACTTTTCTATAATCCACACAGAACCGCACAGACCCATCTCTCTTAGGAACAAGAACAACCGGGCTGGACGAATCGCAGCGGGATTCCTCTATTACCCCCATATCAAGCATCGCATCCAATTCTTCCCGAACCATTTTCTTTTTGTGCTCGGGCAAGCGATAGGGATGGCTATGTACCACCTCTCCCAAGTTTCGGCACCAGTGTAAGGGTTAGAAGGGAAGGAGGACACGGATGTTGGGTTGCTCCATTCAGGTAATGCATTTTACTGAACACACTGCAGCACTCACAGCTTCACAATAATGACTCGGAGTAACAACACTTCAGGTGGCGTGGGTGGTTTTATCCGCTCTCCCCATGCTCACTGGAATTAGAGACAGGCGTTAATCATAATTTAGCTCAGGTGTAAGTGCCCTTAGCGCGTTCTCTCTCTCCGGATGGGCACTTGACCACACCCCGCTGCCACTGTAATATACGCATTGAAACATGTTTTTTCAATTCAAAGGAAAAGGCGTTCAATTCTGTAATCTGACATATATCTGAAAAAGTTCAAATATTCAAAAGCAAGCTTGATCAAAACATTTGAAAAAAAAAGTTTGTTTAATCAAATATTTTTATTCCAAATTAACCACTTGTGACAATACACAAACAATGCATACTACAATACAGTAACAAATGGAGAATATTTGCAAGCTCAATTACATATGGAGCCCAGTCAGTTTGCTCCAAAAACACAAGCATTCATTATAAAAATAATCATATTGTTTGCAACCTGGTCTCATAGTATCAAATTACTATACCAACATTTTCTAAATCATTTTTTATGTGCCTTATTGTACATATCACTGCAGTTTCCTGGGGAAATGAACATTGCTTGACATGTAATGTCACAAAATGTCATAGTTGCTTCAGCAATTAAATTTTTCATCTCACAATTGATTTCTCGGATACCATCGGTTAGGTTTAGGGTAGGGAAGAAGGTTTCGTTCATTTAAATCTCAATAGAGCATTAACCTTAAAATCCTAATTTGTTTGACAGAACATTTAACTCGCTTATAGCGCCACACAGTGGACATTTCACCCTTGAACTGTCGCAATACATGTCAGGAACCATTTAATAGCATTTTGCAAAACTGTTGCAACAGTTTTGTAAATTTCATGAGATTGTTTCACCAAAAGAAAAATATATATTTACATATTTAGTATTTGCATTGACTGATCTTGTCCACTTAATACAACTTATAAATATTTATCTGCATCTGATTTTAAAGTGCATATATTGAAAGTAGGCAATTATTGGTGTCTGTCTGTAAACAATTAAGAGTTTCTTGTTGTTTTCTTGGCAAAGGGACTTTTTCTGCCCTCATTGTTTTAGAAAACAAACTGATAAGACAGCAATGACATATTTTTATGAAGCCCTGTCCTGTACCTCTCTTTGTTCATGCAGAGGTAGAGAGCAGATCTGAGGGGAGCTTATGTCCAGTCTTGTTTGGGTTTACATTGAAAACCTCCAAGTAGTTCAAGAGACTCAGGCTGAATGGGCTTCCACTCCTCAGGGGACAGCAGGACAAAACTACCATCTTCCTAAACTTTTTTCTGAACAAACAAAAACACAAATAGCCAAGAAGAGGGGGAAAAAAGAGAGGTTTGAGATACAGTGAATTGACAGAATGAGAATCAGTGTGTAGTAACCCCAAAATATACACTGAATACAGTAAACAGGATGTTACCGTTGTAAAATGCACAGCACAGAAGATGGTGATGATGAGGAGGCCAATGATTATGGAGGCGATAGATAAATAGAGAGCCATCTTCCCTAAATGTCTCGAACCTTCATAATCTCCCTGATCATAACTGTTTCTGGACTAGAGAGAGAGAACAAACATTAAGATTAAGTTCATACACCGATCAGCCACAACATTAGAACCACCTGCCTAATATCATGTAGGTGCCCCTCGTTCTGCCAAAACAGCTCTGGCCCGTCTGTGCGCACCCATTTCTCTAATTTATTTCTTTATTTTTTCCGCTTTTTTCTGCTTGTCTACATCTCGCATCATGACTGCATGCATTCGTTTTCTCCGCTGTGTTTTACACTGATTATTGCATAAATCTCAAACATCTGTTGATTAGTAACCACATTGACCCCTCGCCACTCAAGAACTACCACAAAAACAACAAACAATTGTTGAACCACATCTATCTCAAACACTCACCATTCAAGAACAACCACAACAACAACAACAAACAATTGCAGAAAATCATGGCATCTGCTCATGTTGTTCCTTCCAGCATTACATACCACATGTTTACTATAGTTTCTTCCATCAGCAGTGAGGGATTCACATGTAAAAATTTTAAGGAATTATTCAAGCTGACGGAGAAGATTACCGAGTTAGAGACATGCATCGCAACGCTAGTGGATGTCTCGGCGCCAATCGATTCTCTCCACTCGGTAATGCGCCACTGAGAATGATGTAGAAAGAGCCCTAATAATTGGTGACTGTATTGTAAGGAATGTGGAAATAGAGACTCCAGATACTATTGTTAAATGCATTTCGGGTGCCAAAGTGTCTGTTATCAGATCAAATTTAGAAGTGCTGGCTAATGCTAAACGTAGATTTTTATAGTATTTGATTAACTGGGGCCCAAGTCAGGAAGCAGACAAACTGGTTAACCTGAACATCTGCTAGCTGCCTTGAGACGTCACACAGGTCACATAAACTACAACACATAGAAACTGTATCACCTAGATATCACATAGAGACTGTGTCTGTTCCCCAAACTACCAAACACAAAACTCTCACTAAATCATTTAGAAAAAACATTTAGGTAAAACTTGAAAAATACTAAAAACAAAACAAAACTGAAGACAAACATTATATAAAGGTAGGGCTTGTAAACATTAGATCTCTTTCTACCAAAGAACTAATTGTAAATTAAATGATTACAGATCATAGTTTGGATATGCTCTGTTTGACTGAAACCTGGCTTAAACCAATAGTTTAAATGAACCTACTCCCCCAGGTTATTGTTTTAAAAATGAGCCTCGTCTGAAGGATCGAAAAGGAGGTGTTGCTACAATTTACATTGAAGTTGTTGGTGTTACTCAGAGGACAGGATATAAGTTTAAGTCGTTTGAACTAATAATGCTTAATATGACACTGTCAGATATAAATAAATAATCTCTTGCCCTAGCTATAGCATATAGATCAGATCTAGTAGTTAATGTAGATAGAGCATTAATTGTTGGTGATTTCAAAATTCACGTAGATAATGAAAATGACACATTGGGATTAGCATTTATCAATATTCTCAACTCTCTTGGAGTCGGACGAAATGTGACAGGACCAACTCGTCACCACAATCATATGCACGGGCATCAGTGAGCCTTGGGCATCCATGACCCTGTCGCCGGTTCACCGATTGTCCTTCCTTGGACCACTTTTGGTAGGTACTAACCACTGCATACCAGGAACACCCCACAAGACCTGCCATTTTGGAGATGCTCTGACCCAGTCGTCTAACCATCACAATTTGGCCAGATCCTGCTCAGATCCTTACAAGTTGTTCAGATCCTTACGCTTGCCCATTTTTCCTGCTTCCAAAGCATTCAATTCAAGAAAGTCCTGGAAAGTACTTTCGTAACCTCCATTCCCTGATGGATGGAACGAGACATTGTGTTGATGTAGTGACACTACACTCTTGGGAGCCCGAGACACCTCTGATCTTTGATAAAAGGCCAATGGGAATTGGAGAGTGGTATTTGCATGTCACTCCCCTGAACAAACGGGTATAAATGAGCTGGTGTGCGAACCACTCATTCAGGTATTGTGCTGAGGAGCCGAGAGAAGGTCCCAGCCATTTCATCGGGTAGTCCAACGTTGTGGCAGGAGGGACACAACGTCTCATTCCCTCCATCAGGGAACTGAGGTTACGAAAGTAACCAGGACGTTCCCTATCTGCCACTCACTCAAGGTTGTGTCAACTCCAGCAGTGTGGCCACCACTGAGGATGCCATATGCCCCAGGAGCCTAAGACTGAGTCCAACTCTAAGCAGAGAAAAGAGATGCTCTGAACCGGGAGGAGCTTGCTCTTTTCCCAGTTGACACGAAGCCTTAGTCGGCTGAGGTGCGTAAGCACCAGGTCCCTGTTCGCACACAACATATTTTGAGAGTGAGCTAGGATTAGCCAGTCCTTAACAGGGCAAGGGCTGCCTCTGCGACCTTCGTGAAGACGCAAAGGGATAGGAACAGACTGAAAAGGAGGACCTTGTACTGGTACACCTGACCCTCAAACGCAAACCGCAGGAAGGATCTTTGTCAAGACGTGGAAGTACGCGTCCTTCAGGTCTACCACCGTGAACCAATCTTGATGCCGGACGCTCACTAGAATGCGTTTTTGCATCAGCATCTTGAACGGGAATCTGTGTAAAGCGAACTGAATCGCGTAGCCGAGTCGGACGGTCCGGGTCAGCCATAGCGATGGGTTGGAGAGCGCAAGCCACGTGTAAAAGGTCCAGGTGAGGGGGACCAAGGGGACAATCTCATTGGATGTACCGGTAGGTGGAGCCTCACGGCGGGGCGGAACCTGAGGCGCCACGTTGAAGGGGCTTGAGCCCTGTGGCCCTGCTAAGTCGAATTACATCATCCCCACAGTCCGTCTAAATCGTCCAGGTGTGGGCGTGTTTGTGCCACAGCTGGGCGTGCATGGGCGGGGGGGCTAGATGAGCAGACGGGGTGCAGGATCTTGATCCATGCCGGGGCAGGATGTGTTGGATAGCCTCCGTCTGCTGCTTCACTGCCGAGAACTGCTGGCCAAAGTCCTCGACGGTATCGCCGAAGAGGCCAACATGGGAAATGGGGGTGTCAAGGAACCGCACATTGTCGGCCTCTCTCATCTCGACCAGGTTGAGCCAAAGGTGCCACTCCTGGACCACCAAGGTGTACATCGCCTGCCCAAGAGACCGCGCCATGACCTTCGTCGCCCAGAGGGCGAGTTCGGTCACCAAGCACAGTTTCGGCATCACGGGGCGGAACTACCCTCGTGCAGTTCTTTTAGCGCCTTGGCTTGCTGGACTTGCAGGAGAGCCATGGCGTGCAGGGTGGAAGTGGCTTGTCCAGCAGCACCGTAGGCTGTGGCCGTCAGTGACGATGTAAACCTACAGGCCCTGGACAGGAGCTTCTGGCACCCGCACCAGGTGGCTGTGCTCTGCGGGCATAGGTGCACCGTGAGCGCCTTATCCACTGGGGTGATCGCAGAATACCCCTTGGCTGCCCCACCATTGAGGGTAGTGAGAGAGCTGAAAAGTTCGGGACCGGGCAGTAAAAGGTGCCTCCCACAACCTTGTAAGCTCCTCGTGCACTTCCGGGAAGAAAGGAACTGGGGCGGGGCATGGCTGTGAGCAGCACCGCGAGTGCTAGCTGCGCTGGCCTCATACGCGTAGGTAGAAGGACCGAGGCGGGGAGCCGCTGGGGTGGCTTGCTTTCTTACAATGGCAAGCCGTGACCCCAATGTTGCCATGGTCATGTTCTCGCAGTGAGAACACGACCCATCCATGAACGATGTCTCCGTGTGAGCAGTGCTCAGACACAAAAGACAGCCATCGTGGCAGTCAGAAGGCGAGAGATAACAACTGCAACCAGGAATAACACACAGCTGGAAAGGTATCTTTAAAAAGATGTTTCCGTGTGTGCTGCTCTTTTAGAATATACTATTTTAGAATATAATCTTTTAGGGTTCTACCGAAGTGCCCATGGGCGATCTCTGCAGTGCACCAGTGCAGAGGGGGGAGAAATGCGCCATCAGATCCAGCAGAGATGAATGGAAGCCATGGGAAATTCATCTCATTGAACATCGACCACTCGGCTCAGAAAAGAAAATCTGAATTAGCGATTCAAATACCACTTGCCAATTCCCATTAAAGTTCAGAGGTGTCTGGGGCTCCCAAGTGTGACCCCTAGTGTCACTACATTGACACAACATCTATTGAGTGACAGATAGGGAACTGACTTTTCACTTGCTGCCTAATATATCCCACCCCTTGACAGGTGCCATTGAAGCCTGATAAGAAATGCTAATCAGTGTATAGAAATAAAAAACTTGCAAGCTTCATACTCTTTCTGTTTGTTATGTGTGTGTGTGATTATGCTAACAAAGATCCAGATAGACAAACACCTGTAGTCTTCATCACACCAAATATTATCTTCAATACTCTATAAAGAGACATATACAGTACAGACTCTGTTTCAGCCTTGCAATGTTTAAATATTTATCCAAATATTCAAAAATACAAATACATTTTGCCATCATGTGAGAACTATGAACATAATATAATGTTAAATTTCTGTGCATAAGATGATATCATAATTTGGACCTACTGTGATGTAATACTCTGAACATTCTGTAACATCATAATTTAAAAATCCTATGACGTCATAATTTGAACAAACTGTCATATAATTTAACCTACTGTAATTTCATAATTTAAGCATATATGATTCCATTATTTGAACATTCTGTGAAATAATGTGAACATACTGTAACATCATAATTTAAAAATCCTATGACGTCATAATTTGAACAAACTGTCATATAATTTAACCTACTGTAATTTCATAATTTAAGCATATATGATTCCATTATTTGAACATTCTGTGAAATAATGTGAACATACTGTAACATCATAATTTAAACATCCTATGATGTCATATCTTGAACCTCCTTTGATGTCATTATTTGAACATACTGTGATATACTATAATGTCAATTGTGACATCATAATTTTGTGATGTCGTTATTCCAGTGTTTTCATAGTTTTAACCTACCGTGACATTATAATTTATATACTAGCATATTTTAAGCCTACTACGATATCATAATTTAAACATACTGTGATGTCATAATATGAAAATACTCTGATCTCATAATGTGATATCATACTATATTGATGTGAGGTGTGGCTGAACAAGGAGTGTGTAGAGATAATGTACGAGACAATCAACATAAACCAAACCAAGATTAAAGCTGCACTATGTAACATTAAATAAAGTAAGAGTAAAGTAAGTAAGTGTACATAAACTTTCAGAGTTCAAAACAATGTCCTTACCTTACCCTGATTCAATATGATAAGCCTATAAAAAATTATTTGTATTTTGACCTGTCTGATCTGATTTGGCGCACAATCGCTGGCTTATGGCGTGCATCCTTGCATCATTACATCATGTCTGCAGACACAGGAAAGAAGAACTGGCTGTCTCTTGTTCTGGCTGGAGAAAATAACTGTTCAATTCAGTTCAGTAACATTCACACAGTTCAGGACAGCATCATTACAGTCTAGATGGATGTTTATCTCTCATCCGTTTGCTGAAGTTGTTTACCAGCTTCAATGCATGGATATGTTTGCTGGTAGGGTTGTTGAAGCTTATATTGCTTGTCATGCTTTTATGAATCAAACATTACTCGTGTGTTTACGATCGTGATGTATCTACGTTGTCCGGTGACGTTACTAGGACATGTTTAAGGGCGTGGCGCACAGTTATATTGCATATTTATGTATATTATTTTTATGTTTAATAAAGTATATTTTATCCCCATTATTATTGAATCCTTGTTTTATGTTTTTAGTTTATTGTGTGTTATTTTGTGTATTGCATAGACGTGCTATTGTAGTAACTGAGGCTGGACAATATAGTACAACAATAATAAAGTCTTCTATTGAACTCGTATCAGCCATATCATGAGTTTAACCACTTAAATTGAAAATTTTAGTACAATTGGAACATTAATAGTAGATAAAACACTTGAATAATCATATTAAGATCTACTGATGGTGGCTGACGAGAGTCCCCAGTTCTCTATCTAAAAGTGCTAATAATTTAAAATATGTAAATAAGAGTAATGTTTACCTTCATCCAAGCAAGTAATATTTTCGTTTCAAATGTTTAATCGTATAACATAATATCAACATGAAAATAGCACGTTATGACGTGATGTCCAGGCAAGCTCAAATTGGGAGATTCTCCCGCCAGAAGAGCAGCGCCAGAACACGACTGACATAAAGCGTTCTTCCGCAAACTGCTTGCAATTTTAAGTGTCAACCACAGATGTCGCTAGAGAGCACAAAGTTACATAGTGCAGCTTTAATGTGACAGCAGAAAAACTACAAGCTATTTCCTATTTTAGTGCAAACCATCAAAGTGCACACATAGTCTACTTTCATATTCGACTCACCATAGCAGAGAACACCAGGGCCAGAATGTTGATGGGGTAAGCCGGGCAGAAGCAGGTAAGGATGGTAAGAAGCAGGTAATTTTGTAGAGGAGGATGTGGGGTTGTTGGACCGAACCAGCTGTGATATAAATCCCCACTGCCGTTCAGTGAGACCTTCACATCAGACTGTGAACCGCCCAGTGCCATGCTGGCAGGCAAACACTCCTGATACCAGGCAGAATGTCCCAAAAAAAACACACTTTTGAAATAGAAGAAAAAGTGATAAAAATGGATAAAGAAATGAGCTTAGTAGAGTGTCAAATAGGTGCAAAATAGAAAGTAAATGCTACAGGGTTAACAAGAGCTGTGCAGGGTGTGAGGACCAAGACTGAAGCTGAAATAAATAGTTTTTCAGAAGGGAGGGTGTTTGGGTGTCGCTCTCCTTAAGCATTTGGGCAGCAAAGGATCCCGTGGGAAGGGGATCGGGGAGAGAAAGTATGGGTGACACTTTTCCATGGACCAATTCCAGTAATACCTGGTAAACATTTTTGGAGGGCCTAAAACTCTTTCAACATCACTGGGGAAAATATGCAACTCCTTTCATAGTTTTTAAACCATGCAAAATGCATTTGTGTAACATGCTTCTGAATTTGTTCCAAAAGCACTACTGAAACGATTAGACCATGCCTTCTTATTTAACAATGCTGATGTATAACTGTGAAATACAATGACTCCATCATATCCAGTGACCTTCACTAATTACCGATTCATGAAGTCAGGACAAAAAATCGATATAATTCAAACCTATTCTTCACACTATTCTTTTCTGCCATTTTAGACAAAACATGCATATCAGATAAAATGTGTTTTTGTGCTTCTTGTGCCTTTTTTCCACTTAGTAACAGACAAATAGAGAGTAAAACATACCAGAGTTAGGACTCAGAGGTGATCCAAAAGTAATCAGATTAGATAACATAAATATAATCCAAGAGATTACATTACTTAATGCTATTTTAGTAATACAATATTTTGTTATCAGTAAAGGATTGCAATTCAGAAGTAATCTACTGAATATCATTATTAAAATAAATTTCCTAAAAGTCAAGAGAAACCTGCGCAGTTGAGTTTTTAAGTGGGTGTGTGCATGTACGTGTGGGTTTGCATGGACAAGTGTGTGGTATTGGGGTCACAGGGTATCAGGTGTGTGTTATGGGGGAGAGATGGACATAACAGAGCAGGGAGGGGGCAAGTTAACATCTGTTTCCAAGTCTTGGTGCCTTGGTGTTATGGTCTGTAAAATAACTGATGCTTTATCTTTTGTTAGTTTGCTTTAACTGACTGACCACAAAATTGTTGAATATCTGCATCTGCAAGTTACTGAAGTAACTGAGAAAATGTCTTGCTAATCAAGCTCAGACCGCAATTCATAACTCAATGCAAGTTTGCGTTGTATTCTGCCAACATGCGGCCTGGTTAAATGTGCATTCTAGAGTTACTGTGGCGGTACCAAACCTTAGTACACAAGGGGGCGATAGAGTTACCTTCAAAAGTCTGTGACATTAAAATGGGAGTGTTTTTATTCAGGTATATTGCTGTAAACATCCATCTATCTTCAACCGCTTATCCGAAGTCGGGTTGCGGGGGGCCGCTGCTCCAGCAGGGGGCCCCAAATTTCCCTATCCCGAGCCACATTAACCAACTCTGACTGGGGGACCCCGAGGCATTCCTAGGCCAGTGTGGAGATGTAATCTCTCCACCTAGTCCTGGGTCTTCCCCGAGGCCTCCTCCCAGCTGGACGTGCCGGAAACACCTCCCTAGGGAGGCGGCCAGGGGGCACCCTTACCAGATGCCCAAACCACCTCAACTGACTCCTTTCGACGCAAAGGAGCAGCGGCTCTACTCCGAGCTCCTCACGGATGCCCGCCACCCTTCTGAGGAAACCCATTTCGGCCATTTGTACTCGCGAAATAGTTCTTTCGGTCATGACCCAGCCTTCATGACCATAGGTGACGGTAGGAACAAAAATTGACCGGTAGATCGAGAGCTTTGCCTTCCGGCTCAGCTCTCTTTTCGTCACAACAGTGCGCTAGAGCGAGTGCAATACCGCCCCCGCTGCCCCGATTCTCCGGCCAACCTCCCGCTCCATTGTCCCCTCACTCGTGAACAAGACACTGAGGTACTTGAACTCCTTCACTTGGGGCAATACCTCCTTCCCTACCTGGAGTACGCACTCCATCGGTTTCCTGCTGAGAACCATGGCCTCAGATTTAGAGGTGCTAATCCTGCTAAAGCTGTAAACATATTGACTATAACTTACTTGCTCAGCAAAATTCTCTACATGACAATAGTTGGCTTGAAAGAAAACACTCACAATAAATGTGGACAGTTCATACTTATCTAGCTATAGTGCCCTTTGTGGCAACACTGAGAATGCATAATGTAGCTACTTGCGTTGTGTTATGGACACAATTTGGAACGCAACAATGCACAAAATCGAGCATGTGTAGCAAGAAGTGCCAGCGTTCATGTACTTTCGTAGAGTAAGTTTCAGCCTTAACTCAACGCACTGCATTCTCAACGTTGCTGGGACGTTATAGCAGACATTAGTGTGAACTGTCCACTTCTATGGTGAGTTTTCCCATTTAAGTCAACAACTCTCATGGCCAAGCAACAGTTTGAAGAGAATATTGCTGAGCAAGTAAGTTGAAGTCAACAACTTACCTGGATAAAAACACATTCGGTTTAACGTCACATACCTTTAAAGGTAACTCTATCTTCCCCTTGAGTACTGAGGTCTGTTACAGCCACAGAAACACAGTGGCCATGTTCCGAATGGCATATTACCATACTACTCTTACTATTTCTGCCATACTAGTTTGCCATTACAAACTCGTCTCCTGTCTGTACCTGAGCCACATTGTGTCAAAAACATATCACTCGCATTGTAATTAATGATACTATCTATACTGTGTGCAACCGTCAAGCCACACAAGTTCACGCCAACAGTTTAGGGAACAGGCCCGGCTCCATAAGGGGGCCAGGCACACCCAATCAAATGCTTGGGTTTGCGTTATTGCTGGTTCTTGGTGAGCAAGTGGCTTAATAATTCAGATACAGTACTATCCAAAGTATTCAGGTATCAATACTATGACAAAGTGACCTAGATAGGCAGCCTTAACCCTCCTATGGTCTTCGGTCATTTTTGACCAGAATCAATTATGCTAATATAATAAAAATGGTTTCCTTTATCTGAGTGGTACAAGACTTGGTGACTTTTACTCCACTTGCCACCTGAACATAAAAAAGAAAAAAAAAATGTGGACATGATTTTTTAAGTCTAAGTGGTCGTGAAAAAAGGGACACCCTTTTTCTTTGCGAACAAAATTGACTGACCATTGAAAAAGAAAAGGAAAGGCCATAAAACAGAGCAATTTATTTATCTGTCAAATACAATCAATTAATCAGTCCTACAAAGCAGACAAAATGCACACAGAAATGAAAGGGTGAGACTATAAAACATCCAGAGAGCAACACACACACACACACACACACACACAAATTAACTGATGAGACTATAACACAGAGTATTTTATTTTCAATTTGTCAAATATAACCAATAAATCTGCCACAATGCTAAACACACATACTCAGAAACGAGGGGGTGAGACAATAACACACACAATAACAATCACACACACACACACACACACACACACACACACACACACACAATAACAATCACACACACACACACACACACACACACACACACAATAACAATCACACACACACACACACACACACACACAATAACAATCACACACACACACACACACACACACACATAACAATCACACACACACACACACACACACACACACACACACATAACAATCACACACACACACACACACACACACACAATAACAATCACACACACACACACACACACACACACACACAATAACAATCACACACACACACACACACACACACACACACACACACACACAGGAAAAATAAAGGTGTGCAGATTGTCTCCCAAGAGACACTAAAACCAGTATGGTGTGCCAAAAACCCATCAGCAAGGTACATGCTATCATAACTACACACTGCCATGATGCATGAAATGCATCAGTAAGAACAGTAAAGAACGAATCATTGTTATTTATTTGTTTACTGTTATTTTTTATGCATTTATTGTTGTTAATTATTGCTGTTCACCTCACTGACTTGAAAATATCTGCAAAATAAATTTTTACTATAGAAAGTTTGAAACTGCAAAACGTTTAGTGCCATTCTTCAGTTTCATACTCAAATAAGATTTTCACAATTTTGCAGTCCATATCTGTTAACTTCAAAAACTGAAACTTCATATCAGTTTTAAAATGCTACACTTTGACAAATAATAGTTTAAAATGTCTAAGTGTATATCCAAATCCATAATTTGTGCTCAAATTTAAAATTAGGTTACAACAACCAATCAGACTACACTGTAGATGACTGCATACAACACTGCTGCCATCTACTGGCTATTATTGTCACAACATGATTTTCAAGTTATGTTACTTATATTTTGATCACCAGATGTCATCAATCTGCCTCCAATATATGTCACGTTCTCATATTTTCTTCATGTTTCAATTTATAGAAGTGTAGGTTTTTACTCTACTAAAGTTTCAATCATTTTCTTATTTGCATATGCAAATCAATGGTAAATGTACACGTAGATCAAAATAGCATAAAATGCCAAATGAAGTGCATCATTTTACTATTATTACTTCAAGGAAGAAGAAATTATATCTTTATCATCATCATAAAAAATAAAAAAAAGTTACAGCTATTCTCTTTCTGGTCAAAAATGACCGGGAGGTCTAAAGAAATAGAGCTAATGTATGACCAAGAGAGGGTTAAAAGCCATACATTGTTCCACTGTAAAATTAGGCACTATGGTTCATACTTTGCTGTCTTTTTTGAGTGTGATGTTACCACTAAAATATACATTACAGAGCGAGTCATTTATAACAGCAAACAATACTTCATTTGACTGAAACATGACAATTTGTATCCACACTGTAAAACATGATAACAGAGCCCATCAAATGGAATGTTTTAAAATAATTTATTAGGATTTTTTTATTTGAAAATTTCCAGAATTGAAAAATAAAAACAAAATACAGTAAGGGACAGTGGACCAGCATATATGGGCATCAGTTCACAGTGTTGACACACTGCTCCATAGCAATAGGGCATAGCGCCGCCCACTGACGCTTTCCAGTTCTGTCACTGATCCCCAAAGCCCCGTCCCTTTTACAAATCATCCAAACAAACAGTTATCGTAACATGTACTGTAGAAATCTGAGAAACTTTCAATGGGTTAAAACGGGTCTTGAAAAATATAGCTTTTCTTCTGAAAAATAATTCTCAATGCCACATACTCGCCATCATATTCGTACCACCATTGACGACGTACATTATTACTTGAGTTTAAAACATGACTTATTGCTTTTTGTTGGTTAAATAGTTACAGTGTGTGCCATGCAGTAGTTTTGTGAGTCGTCTCTGTCAGTCAGAGGGTTACCACGGTAACCTACAGTTGTGACCACAGCTCCAAAAAGAGGCTACCACATGTCAAATGGAAGACTTTACATTAAAATGTAAATAAACAAAAACAGACCGAAATAGCAATTGCAATTTTTATGTATAAGTATTAGCCTAAATTCATTTTCTCGGAAGGCCTCCATTAGAGCTGTGGAGTCGATTGTACCTCTCCATTTCTGACAGAGACGGGACAGTTTCAAAGGTGGCAGTTGAATGCATGTAAACTAGCTATGTGCACATCCATACATCAGTCTATGCACAGGAAGCAGTCTCGCAATAGTACACATATTGACGTGTGTACACAACAACTTACACTCTCACCGTAGCGCATACACACACACACACACACACACACGCACGCACGCACACACACACACACTGTATATCCACATTCAACCAAAATAACAAACAGGATAAAGATTGAGATGTAACAGCATTCAGACTCCTTTGCTTGGTAAATTTGTCCTTCATTTCTTTAAAAACAGCATTGTACCATCAACAGCGATAAAATAAAAAAAAAAACAAGAGAGAGAGGGATAGAGAGAATTTTACAAAAAAAGGTACATTGCGCAGAAATGTGTGTGTATATATATATATATATATATATAATATATATTTCAAAAAACAGCATGAAGAGAGGCCAAAAAGCCTCAGATTTCAGACCCAAAATATGGCCTGCTTCCTAATCCCCAAAATTTTGACAAATCGTTTGTTCTTTCTGGAAAACGCAACCTTATTTTTCACAAACGTGGTTCAATGCCTCATAAGCAACAGCAAACATCAAAAACATATTTTCCGACTCTTTTACATTTCAGCCTAAGCTGGTTTACTGGTCTTAGCTGGTCTCCGAGGCTGGTCTGGATTGATGGTTTTAAATGGGTTTGGGCCACTTGTCAGCTAGGCTTTGTAGACCTGCTGGCCGACAAGCTAAACCAGCTGAAAACTACCTTGGCCCAACTGGGAAGCCATCGAAAACCAGTTAAGACCAGCAAACCATCTTAAGCTGGTTTTCTTTTTTTTTCTCAGCAGGGAAACATGAGGATTCATATACGACCTCGAAAACTGAAGTACTTTTTACAACCAAAAGGTCTGGGTAATTCAGAGCCCAAAGAAAATTTCATTTCGAAAGTTTAAAAAGCATACGTTAAGTGTGTACGTTAGAGAAACTGAAGTATAAATGGAGGACAATAGAACGACCGTGTCTGAATTGTGGAACTCATTATAAGCAAATGAGCTGGTTACAATATTTACAAGATACATTCTACATATTGCATTTTGTGTCAGATCAAGTTCTGGCCAATTGTTTAGGCACAGAGTAACGAACAATTTCCTGGGTTTATCTTATAAAAAAGAAAAGAAAACAGGGCTCTGTTCCAAAACCTTGTCAGCTGTCTACTGCCTACATAGGCAGCAGCCTTCTAAGAAAGCATCTGAAATGGAAATGAAACACTCGGCTTAAAGGAATATTCCAGGTTCAGTACAAGTTAAGCTCTATCGACAGCATTTGCGGCATAATTACAACGGGATTCCCAGTGTTTGTGCATCATCAAACTCGCATGCTCATGACAAAATAAAAGGCTGAGTGCTTGAACGTGCATGAGACGGAATGGCACTAATGGGGCTTTTCCACTGCACGGTACAACTCGACTCGACTCTGCTCGCTTTTTGGGGGTTTTCCACTGTGGATAGTACCTGGAACCTGGTACTTTTTTAGTACCACCTCGGTCGAGGTTCCAAGCGAGCCGAGCCGATACTAAATGTGACGTCAAAATCCTGCAGATCACTGATTGGTCAGAGAGAATCGTCACTACCGGCGTCACTAGACTTGCGAGACGGGACATCAACACGCTAGTTTTAAAGTTAGCAACAGCGATATCATTTGTTCATGCGACCTTTAAATTGTAAAAAGAAATGGCTGTGCGCAAAAGCCCGGCGTGGTCAATAAACGAGATGCAGACGTTCCTCTCATTAGCGACGAACGAAACGATTCGAAACGAAAAGGAAGTGTCTCAGCTGTTGGCCGCACACGGCTACCACCGGACCTACCAACAGTGTAGGGAAAAGTAAAAAATAAATAAAATTGATTACAGAACCATCAAGGACCACAACAGCCGGAGTGTTGCAACAAATATGGCAATATACCGGCGAGCAATGGGAGGGAGAGTGCCTTGGACTCAGCCACGGCGATATTGGAGTCCACGATGGAGGATGGTACGTTTTGTTACGTTAACTCTATACTCTGCTTGAGAGCTTCACTTTATTTAGTTGACCAGCTACTGGAAAGCTTCTAAAACAACCAGGCCAATTTAACTGTTACACTTGTGTAAAATCACCATGCAACAACTGCTTTATGCAGCACAATGAGCTAGTAGCTAACAGCTAGCGGTCGTGTTATTGTTTATTGTTTTGTGTCGCGTTTAAGATGATGTCACGGCAGTAGAGGTGGCGCATCTATGATGATCAGCCTATAATCCCACCCACGTTGAGGCGGCACTAAACTGCAGTGGAAAAGCAAGCTCAGAAAAGTAAAGCAAGCAGAGTCGAGTCGAACCGTAACGTGTGGTGGAAAAGTACCATAAGACAAAGAAGGTATACTCTAGCCTTTAGGCAGCAACTCAGAAGGCTCGATTCACAAGTGAAAGTATCTTAGAGGGCAGCATCATGATGCCCTAAAAATATGAAAATAGATTCAGAAAGCGAAGATTCAATGTGAAGAAAATTTTTAGCAGTTACAAAAAGACATAAAATAACCAATCACCCCCTCCCCCACCCCCACCCCCGCACGCAAGTCCATCGTTCAATGACCCCTCCCAAAATCCATGCAATATATACAGTATCTACAAAAAGAAACCAAACATTAAGTCTCAACATGACCAGAACGAATTTCAAATGTAAATTGTAAAAAAAAAAAACATTCTTATATACAACAATGAGCACGTTTACATGCACACCAATACGCTGATAACTACCAAAAATCAGCTTCTTCAAAAAATCAGACAATGCAAGAACACAGTGTTTACAAGAGAGTTGAAATAATCGGATAGTCTGTGCTTTTGATGTCGAAACATAAACAGGCTTGCGCACAACACTTGTGCACATTGGATAAACCGGTAAGAATGTTGGTAAAAATGTGTAAATGCAATGCAATGCAATATCAGGGTAATGGCCAAAAATCGACCAGTGTAGATCGGCTTATGCTTAAACCGTTTATGATATTACCCTGATAAAGGAACACCGTTTAAGGTGTTTACATGACCACATGCACGTAAAATCGCACATGTAAACACGCTTAGTGTAAGAATGGTTTTTCAGAAAATGTACACCGCTCGTGTTGAAATTCAATGTTTTTTTACGTCAACACCAACTTTACAAATAAAATAAAATAATAATAAGCAAATGATTTACCTTTCAACAGTTCAGAATAATATTACAAATGCTGTGTATTTAAAAACTACCAAAATATACATTATTTGTCCCGTCTTTGTTTAGTAAATTTGAATCTCACATATTTGTTCATGGTTGTTTAGATTTGTTAGGAACCTTTACGCGCAATAAAGGTCACGAAAACAAATCCCGATCGTTTCAGTTTAGTTTCTCTGTTCCCCTCTCTCTCTCTTTCTCTCCATCACTCCATTTCTTACAGCATGAGTACGATAAAAACATAAAATACAGTCAGCAAAAACATTGTGACAAATGTGAAAAAAAACGTGTCAAAATAAACCCCAGGGAAACGGAATTCTTTGCGCGTTTCCCCGTGTACAATCCAAAATTACTGTTCTGACAAAGTTTTTTTCTTCTTCATTTTTTTGTTACAATAGACAGACGGCAGCATATCATGAACCAGTCGCTCAAAACATTACACGTCAGAAATAAAACAAGCGATGAGGAAAACAAAAAGGGTTATGTTAGTAGAGAATGGAGGAAATGAGGTGGAGAAAAAGGCGTTAACTCCAGAATGGAGTCGGGAGGGAACGCAGCCGCCCATGGGTTCGTCCCGTCATCAGCAGTGGTCGCGTTTCACAAGCTTGTCTGTTACTCCTCCCATGCTGGATGCTGATTGGATGCCCCTCAGTGGTAGCCATTGGTAAAGGCAGTGGCAATCAAAGGACCCTGGGAGAAGAGACAGAATGTTCCGGGTTCGGTACGGTACTTGTGGCACGATATTGCTTACAAAGGAAAATAACAATTAGCAACAAACATCACATTTACTGTAAAGCTCTTACAATAGAAGTCTATGGGGCAAGGCATTCTGGACAAAAATGCTTATAATAATCCTTTCATACGAAAATTTATGAAATTTTGCGCTGTCAATTTAACCCTTAAATGCATGGACATTTTTCCAAACACTTACATATTCGGGTGCTTAAAGACCCGGTGCTTATATCTATCAAAAATGGATGAACAAAATTCCCAGATTGTGTAAAAGCTTTAACTTTTTTAAAAAGTTTTAATGATATATATTTTGATGTTTTGTTTTTCACAAATTAAAGAGATCAAATCAAGGACAAATCAAGAACAGGATTTATTATTTTCACGCTGGCTGTCAAACACATTTTAATTGCCACACATAATCTTCACATGTGTAAATTATGTGTATCTTATGTGTATTTTGTCATGCACTTGTTGAGTCTAAATAGATTCACAACTTACATTATTTCAGTTGCCCAAATGGCAATAGTCAAATTATACTTTTCATGTGCTATACTTGCTATAGTTTACTTCCATGTTGCTTTTTCATCAAATAGCAATGTCAAATGTAAATCAAGTCGATCACTGAAACAACAGCGCCACCTTAAGTAAGAAATAACATGTATATTATGTGTGTGTATATGCATATAAAATACTGATAATTCACCATTGTTGATAATTCACTGTTGCACAGAAAGTCAACATGATATAGTATTTATTTGTATGTATATAGTACTCATTTCTCTCGTTATACACAAAGAAATAGATGTCATGTGATAGCAAACTTAAATAGATATGAAATAATTATAACAAATATAATTTATGGAAGTGCAAAAAAAAAAAAAAACGACACTCTTACATACCTTGAGGCTCTAGAGACACTATACACTTTTGGTACTTTATTATTATTACATTATTAATTTTTATTTTGTGTTTTTTAAATTATTAATTTGTGTCTTACACTATTTATAAGAGATAGATTGAGGATTACTAAAGAGGTGTGGGCACAACTCCAAAAAATGTTTGAGGGAGAGGGGCTGGAATGAGGTCCCGGGTCTCTAAAGACCAGAGGTATGCGTTTAAGGGTTAATATAAATAGCATAAATTATATAATAATATAATTATATAAATAGCATAACTTTGCATGGGCAAAGTTGGTAAGCGATTTGACCATATTAGTCTCATTTTAGCACATATAATGTTAAGATTTTGTGGTTATACTTTCAAAACAGTTTGCATTTTAATGTTTATCTCAGTGCAATTCCTTGCCACATAGATTTCCCCTGTAAGTGTATAAATGTAAATGTGATTTCTGTTTGTTGCAGCTGATTATAAACATGTGTGTTTATGTCCGATTCTACCTACCCCGAGTCCATGTCCGAACCCTGTGCTGGGGGCGGGGCTTGCCGCACTGATATAGCCGCTGAGTCCTGAATCCTGATTGGCTGCTGCATACAGTTCTGCCATTGGCCCAGGACTGCTGGTGCCCAGGAAGCCAGCTGTACGTGAGGGGTTAGAGCCTATGACAAAATGTCATTCAAATGTGCTTTTACAACATTAAGAAGGAAGCGTATAATAAATACCTTAACGATGCTAAACTAACTTAAACTCAAGCCAAATTGATTTATATGGCACATCTAAGAGTATAAATTAGGAACTGACTCAGTGGAAAGTCTAATGCACTGATATTTAAATGTAAATACTTTTGGAAGGTATAAAACATAATAGACAGCGGGGGAATTAAGTGTCTACTGAGGTTTAACACGCATTGTCTTTAAGTAAAAATACAACTTTAAACATATAATCATGATCAATGGTTCTGTACCTCTGACAACCGCTGCAGCTGCGGCCGCTGCCATTGGTCCATAGGCTGTCAGTGGAATGGCTGCAGAACACACACAAAATCCATTATATCCTGTTGTTGTTGTTGTTGTTGTTTTTACGTAGGTTTAAATTTTGCAAATCAATTCAGCAATAATTAGTTAATACACTATAAACATATAAAACGTAGAACAATAAGAAAAAAAAAAAAAATATATATATATATATATATATATATATATATATATATATATATATATATATATATATATATATATTTGTGGCAGGGAGTACACACCTGGTCCCGTATTAGGCTAATCAAGCCTACCGTGAGGGATAAAGGTCGACTGCAGAGGATTGTGCGGGAGAGAGAGATCATTTACGGACATGTCCGTCATGTGTGTGTTTATGTTGTCTTTTAAGTTTATCATTAAACTATTATTTATATTGAAAAGCCGGTTCTCGCCTCCTCCTTTCCATTGATCCCTTTACACTGGTGCCGAAGCCCGGGAAGGAGGAGGGATACGCCGTAGTAGAGTTCTCGCCACTACCGTCCACCCAAACGGAGCAGCCGCGGCCATCTGCCGGGGGACGAGGAGCCCAGCCGCCTGAAAGAGGACGTTGGCCCCCGACCGCGAGGGGAGAAGGGGCTCCTAACCGACCGCCTGGAGCGGTCAGGGCCGCTGCCAGGAGTGGAGGAGTTCCCTACCAGCCGCTGAAACGCGGCAGGGTTTAAGAACGCCGACCGCGAGCGGGGAGGGGCTCACTGCCGACCGCCTGGAGCGGGAGAACCGCTGCCAGGGGCGGGGGAGACCACTTCTGTTCCCCGAGACCGTCCGCCAGGGGCTGGAGGTCTGCCTCTGATCCACCCGGAGAGGCGCGGCTGTCGTCCGATAGAGGGTGGAGGAGTGGCCAAGGAACAAACTACGGCATATCGGAGAACTGGCCAGTAAGAGTTTTTTTTTTCATCTCTCTCTCCTCTCTCTCTCTCACTGTCGCTCTGCGTTGGCCTTTTCCCTCTCTTTTAAATTTTAGTGTTTTTTTGGGGGGTACTACACTGTTACAGGAAGTACCCCCCCATTTAAATTATTTCTGTTTCCCTCCCCTTGTCCCCTCCCTTGTCCAGGTAGATGGGGATGACCTGCCGGCAGACTAGGCTTAAAGCACGCCCTCCCCCAGGGAAAGAGGTCTGATTAGCCTAATACGGGACCGGGTGAGTATGATCACGACCCGGCCCCGCCCTCCGCCCTGCCACAATGCTGTAAAAAAGATTGTTAATTGTAAGCTCTTGACACCTAATCCATTAACTAATGTTAATAAGCATAACCATTTTGTAAAGTGTTTCCAATTAGTTTTTGTTCTTTATCCGATTTAATATACAGTATATAATATATTTCATATAATTCTTCAAAATCTTTTTTTTAAATATATCAATAATTTTTTGCTCTCTAAAAGTCAGCGTTACATCAAAATGGGCTCTATTTACTTTCTTAATAAATGTTGCTGGTCTTATTATGCTTTTATTGTTATATTTCATGAACCAATTAAATACTGGTGGATATAATCAAGTCCCATCTTCTATTATTTCCACTGAATGTTTAGTCTAACATTACGGATGTTAAATGCATTGTGAATGCCGTTTCACGCTGTCTTTAAAAGTGTAAATCACATGTCGGCGAACCCGAACACATGACTGGCTCGTTTTTCTGTCGGCTGCTCCGCTAAATGTTTTATTGTTATATTGTTTACAAAGTTTAGGGCTGTCACAGAGTCAGGTGTGATTTCTCAGGACACCTATTTCAGTGATATCTGTCAGGTAATCGGGACATTTTATGTGCGGTATTCGTAAAAATCACTCACAACAGCACCTTAAACTGATTGAATACAGTATCTAATTATATCCATTACTTCAAGTTCTTCTGAATTAAAAACGAACACAACACACCTTGTGGCCAAATCCACGTTTCTAGTTGAAAAGCATTAATATCACTACGTTTCCATTTACATTTATTCATTTGGCAGATGCTTTTATCCAAAGCGACGTACAGTGCACTTATTACAGGGACAATCCCCCCGGAGCAACCTGGATTTAAGTGCCTTACTCCAGGTTGCTCCGGAGTAAGGCACGTTTCTGCCTCTCATCCACACTGAAACGTGACTTCCCTCCGGCACAAACGGGGCGTTTCGAAAACACTCTCCATTACCGCATACTTGTAAAACGATGAAGTGAGGAAACTGAAAACTGAGTTTGAAACGAAAACCGATATGTTTTTACGTTTATGTCTCTCATTCACACTGGAATGGCATTTTCCTCCATTGAAAAAACGGGGGCGTTTCAAAAACACTCCACATTACCACATAATTTGGAAAACAATGATGTTGGGAAACTGAATAATGAGTTTTCAAAAGACAAAGAATACGTTTTTATTTTCGCTATGTTTACGCCTCTCATGCAGGGCTGGACTGGTAATCTGGCATACCGGGCATTTTCCCGGTGGGCCGACACACTTTGGGGCCGATCAGGGGCCGGACTGGCCATCGGGAGGACCGAGCGGGCCGCGATAAGCAAAAATGAGCCGGCGCGTTATGCATAATGGACCACAAAATGCCGCGATACGTTCATTTTATCCCAAATATGTCAAATTCCGTGACATTCAGCATTTGAACGTTTTTATGACTGGACTGATTTTCCTCCACCGAAAACAAACCGTTTAAAAAGTCGTCCTCCATTGCCGAATACACTGGAAAAAAGTCTATGAAAATGCATTGATTCCGCTTTAACAGCTTTTTCCTGCAACGAAAACAGCATTACCGCATACACTGAAAAACGATGAAAGCGTAGTTTTCAAACAAAAACGGTTCAGTGTGGACAAGGCCTTCCTTTGATTCTTAAGAGTTTCTACTGAGATAAGGGGAAAAACATTGACTCAGTGCGTTTGTGTACATGTGTTCATGTGTTTGTGTGCAGGTATGTGTGTTTATGCGTGCACACACAGAGAGCTGCTTGTAAAGCCAGAGGAGCGACAAACCTGTGATCTCAGGATGGTGTGAGGAGGTCAGAAGGGGGGCCCGCTCTAAATGGAATTCTAGAACAGAAACGGCACAAGAGAGGTTTGTGAATACACACCAAGTAAAAAAAAAAACACACACACACACACACACACACACACACACACACACAGTGTTTTTACACATGTTGTCCTATCTACGCAAACACAAACACAAGTGCACCATGAAAGGAGTCTTTAAAAAGAGGGAAACACACATGAATGTGCACAGAAACACACACAGGGAAGCAACTTACAGCCAGGTGTAGCTGCAACACACGAGGAAAGAAGTGATAGATTGAGGTGCAGAAGGACACAAGGAACAAAACGCACAGGGAAGAGAAGAGAAACGAGGGGATGTCATTAGAGTGCTGGTCGTATAGTGTTAAATATGGAGCCAAATGAAGGTTAGTATTAAGGACAGAGTGAAATAATTGCTTCTGAAATAACTGGTTATATTATATTCCAAAAAAACATGCTGTTCCACTGAAAAATAAAAAACCTTCTACTAAAAATGATCTTAAAGCTGAAGTGTTACTTTCTTGATGTTTAAATACTTTCTTGCATCCCAGCTTAATATGCAGAGACAACTATAAGAATGTCATTTGTAGGTTAATGGCCTTGAATACTGTAAACACTTTAAAGATCCTCTGTTTGTTCGAGTGGCCCATCAGCACAACACAACAACCTAACACAACCAGTGGTGTGAGATGGGGCGGGACAATATGTTTGTTCAATCAGCAGCAGACAGGGGGGCATATTCAAAAAGCTGTTCAAAAACAATGTTTATTTCAATATATCAGTTACTGATATAAAGCAAGTAGTATTTGACTGGTCATGTGATTTTAACATGGCCGCCCCCATGTGTGGACCCTCTCCATGTAGAATAAAACGGCTTTTATAAGATTATAAAGTCCTCATCTTGTGTAAGTGCTCGTGATTGTAAACATACTTCTTCACGAGTAAAAATGTTTTAATGAGAAATTTTAAAGAGGGTTGCTCCTTTAAGAAAGTTTAAATATTTTTACTGAAAAACAAGACAGAAAATATTGACTAAGAAGGTGGTTTTTGCGGCGTGCCATCCTCTGAAATCTACACGCAATGTATTTTAACAAGCGTTTCAATCAAATGAGCAATTATCAGTTTCTAAGGGTTATTGTTTTAATCATTTGTGCATCCCATTTTGTCATGGCGCAGGTGACTGGCTCACTGAACTGTTTTAACCCATATTAATCCACTGAATGAATGAGAGCTAGTATTAACTAGTATTGACACAGGAAGTTGGGCTTACCGGGAAACTGGTAGGTGTATCCCGGTGTAATTCCAGTGTAGCCACGGCTGGCATAGGTAGTGGCTTGGAAACCTGGGTAACCTTAAAAATGAAGAAATACAGTGTCATTTTTACAATTCTTCTGTAACAGAACTGACATTTATAGGTATTCATTTTGCTGGTTTAGCTGGTGGGCCAGCAAAGCCATGTTGCTTACCAGCAAAACTTATATGCTAATACTGGAAACCAAAACCCTAAAAGGAGGCAGAATGATACCCAAAAATATACGCTAAAGTGCGGTAACCAACATCGATTGCAAGCCGCCAAAATGCGATAAGGTATTAAATATTTGGTGCATTAATACAGAATGGGGGTTCAATTCAAGCATCTTGCCCTCCAACCATTCTAGCAAGCTAGATGTCATGGGACATTTTGCTGCCTGCTGAAATACAGAACAATAGGCCTATGGGACGTCCCGTCGTCATTTTGGCCAAAATGTGGGATGCCCTGGCTAAAAGGGGACAGTTGCAAACCCAAACAGCAACCAATACTGCATATGCCACTTCTCCCATGTTTTAGCCGTTGTCTGTGGCGAATGTGTTCATTACTTGGAGACTGCCCACATGACAAATATAATCAATGGCAAAACATCCACTGCTAAACTTCACGCATGGAAAATATATGCAAGTTTGCATTGTTACTATGACAAATAATGTGGATGTGCTAGCAAAAAATATCAGACTGAAGGGAAAAAAAATGTCCTTGCAGTATGAACAAAGCCTAACATCACCGTTTGCCAAAGTATGCTGTTATTGAAAGTGGTGGAGTATTTTCGTTGGACGAAAATGCCATTTTAGTGTGGGTGAGAGGTGAGAGGTCATTTCAAATGTAAATGTTTAAGCGTGGACATGGCCTCAGTCACCATCCACTTTCATTACATCGTTTTGCCACTTAATGAAAATGAATAGTGACTGAGGCTAACATTCTGCCAAACATCTCCTTCTGTGTTCCAAAGAAGAAAGAAAGTCATTAAGGTATGGAACAACATGAGGGTGACTAATTTATGACCGAATTTAAATTTTTGGGTGAACTATACCTTTAAATATATTGATAAAAATATGTTAAAAGTTTTCTTTCCTGTTTTCATTCAGATACTGTTTGCACACACACACACACACACACACACACACACACACACACACACACACACACACTTAATAAGCAGCTCCCTTTTGTAAACCGCAGGTGGCGCCAAACTCTCATCAGACAACTGAAACTCTCCACTGATCCAGTGTTAACTCTGTTTTTTGAGTTCACAGAGACGAATCATCCTTTCACTCTAGATGTCAACTCACCCAGCATGCCGATTCCCAGCATGAATGCATCCATGCCATAGGGCATCACCCTGGAGCGACCCCGTGCCGTACCTGTCGGTGACATCACTTCCTTTGGCTGTGCCTTTTTGCATTCAACCTTCAAAGGAAGCCACAGACAATCATCACCTAAAAAATGCTACTGAATGTGATGCTAAATATTAAAAATGTCCTAGATGTTAGAAATATGGGGGCAAAAATGCCTGTTTTTATGTTATACTCTGTATACTATAAAATGTGATGTTTTCCAATAAAGTAAGATGTTTTCTAGCAGAGTATTTATTATTGTATTATATATTGTGCATTATTTACAGCTAGTTTTGCATTTTATAATGATTTGATTATAGATGTTATAACCACAATTGTTCAGATTTCATTTCAAAATATATTCATTTCAAGTTTTTGACAAAAAACACACACACACACACACACACACACACACACACACTCTTTCAAAAGCAGGGACACACTCACCATCTTGTTGTTGATCTCATGAAAGTGGATCTCGCAGACCTTTTCAACCACATCTTCATTCTCAAAGGTCACAAAGCCGAAACCTGCAGAGCAGACAAATGCACGACATCTAAATCAAACGATACTTTCAAACATTATTTTCTCCTCTTGTCTTGTCTTCCGTACAAATATCTACCTGTAAATATTCTTAAAACAAAATACATTAACTTGAGAATCTTAAGATTTAAGACTTGTTTTCTTAAATTAAGCAGATTTTTCTTACCCCGTTGTCATTGTCATACCTCATTAAATGTTTCAATAAGAAAATTTGCCAACGGGGGTAACAAAAATAAGCTCTGAAATCCCTTTCTGGCCCTTTAAGCTCTGAAGGAGTTTTTAAAGATTTCCTGTTTCAACGGGATACCCAAAATTAAAGGCTTATAACTCAACAAAAACCTAAACAAAAAACAAGGAGGGTCAAGTGTTTGGTATCATTGTAAACACAACTTTTCAAATGTTTTAATGATATAGCTTATTAAACATTTTGAGACTCTCAGACTAAGAAACTGTTGAAAAACCACAAAAAACTGATACAAAAATATACTTTCTTATTTGTGTAAATATGGTGGCTCTGAAAAACTGCTTTTGATTAGTTTCTAATCATGTCATCTGTATCTGAGAAAACTTTGTGTTGATATGACAAAGCAATCAAAAGTTACGAGATTACAAAAATAATCTATCATAGCGTCCAAAAACTTCTCTGTGTACCTGGCAATACAAATAATACATAATAATTTTATTTAAAATCTAATTACACATGCAAACACAACAATGACTAAAGGTTTGCATAGCATGAAGACATGATTTTAGTAATGAGATTTGTCAGTATGAGTTTCATTCTGTGTCATTTGAGTCATCATTGAGTCTGTGTCATGTATTTGGCGCCATCTCCTGGCGACATTGTGCTTCATGTGGATTATCTAATGATCTCTATATCCGATTACCTTGTGTGTAGGCTCGTTTGGAAGATAATAACCTCCTCTAAATAAAGATAGGAAATTGTATGTTCGGTTTATGGTATATTAGTATAAGTGAAAATGTGGCATATAAGCAACACCAACATAAATTGTCAAAGACATACAATGTACTTAGCTATTATTCGCTATATTTACAGAAATTTATGCTGTAACAGAAAATTAAGCTGTAATGTCTTACATTCGTAATTGTGTTTGATGAAAAACGTGATTGTAGATTATGTCTTAAAAAAAATATTATTTGTCTCTAGACCCCCAGTGAGCAAGCCAAAGGCGAACATGCAGTATAGAACATGTTTGTCTTGTCCAATTGAATCCTGGCACCACTTTTCCGCTTTGTCTGCTCTCTCATTCTCTCTATTCACTTTTGTTGTTTACACCTGTTCATGTCCTCAGCTCTTTTCTCCCAGGAGATTTCGCCCTCACCTGCTGAGCTTACCTGTCATACTGGAGGAACATTCTTTAAAGTTCCGCCCACACTTCTGTCACTCTCGCTCAGACAAAACCACAAGCTCCGCCCACCTGCTTTCCTTGCTCAGGTGGAAGACGACTTAACCTCTGAACTACAAACCTGCTCACCTAAACGAAACCTCTCGTACGTACCCTGCATAATCTTCACCAATGCCTCTTAACAGAGAGAAAATGAGAGAAGTAATATGAGATCTCTTTATCTCAATTGTTTCTTTTAGACGGCAGTGAGATTTAATTGAGAGTAAATAGAGATTTTTGTGCTTTTACTTGTAATTAATCTAGGAGAAACATCTGAGACAATGCTGATATCCATTAATAGTCCTTAGCTATGAAATAATAACATTTGTGCAATTCCATTTTTCCTTTAGACGAGACAGAACGAGATCAGAAGAGAAGTCGTCGGAAATAGTAAGAAATATCCCAAACAAGATCTCTTTACTACTTTCTCCTAGGCTGCAAATAGATTCAATGGGGTGTAATTTTAGAGACTATTTGCGCTGATTGAAAATTGACAATTTTTACATCTAAAGAATTTGAGAAGAAACATCTGAGACAAAGTTGAAGCTTCCAGAGCAATGAAGACTTCCTTTAGTAAACGAGAAGAGAAGAGACAAGATGAGAAGTGCAGAGAAAAAACAAGAGACGACATGAGATGAAATGAGAAGAGACAAAACGAGACAAGATGGGAAAGAAAAGAGAAGAGAATGAGAATATAAGCCGTAGAAAACAAATATCACAAATTAGACCTGTTTTTTTTTTTATCCCATTTTTCTCCCTAATTTGGAATGCCCAATTCTCACTACTTAGTAGGTCCGCGTGGTGGCGCGGTAGGTCCTCAGTAGGCCCGCAGTAGGTCCTCAGTTGTCTCCGCTTCTGAGACTGTCAGTCCGTGCATCTTATCACATGGCTTGTTGTGTATGACACCACAGAGACTCACAGCATGTGGAGGCTTATGCTACTCTCTGCGATCCACACACAACTCACCACGCGCCCCATTGAGAGCGAGAACCATTTAATCGTGACCACAAGGAGGTTACCCCATGTGACTCTACCCTCCCTAGCAACCGGGCCAATTTGGTTGCTCAGCACGCCCTGACAAATTAGACCTCTTTAATTTATCAATTGATTATCCGAGAAGAGATTAGATGAAAAGAGCATAGATGAGACAAGAAAGAAAAATCAGAAATGAGATTTCTTTATTATCAATAGTTTCTCCAAGACATTACTGAGACAATGTTGATAAGTCTCCAGAGTTATGAAAGAACACCATTTGAGTAATAACTGTCCCTAGTAAAAGAAGAGATAAGAAGAGAAGAGACGAGAAGAGAAAAAGAAGAGACGGTAAGAAAAAGAAATATCGCAAATGAGTTGGGTGATCTAAAAGTTGTTGAGCGGGTGTCGCTGCATATTGTGGCACCGTTTTGTGGTCCGTTCTGCATAACGCGGCGGCTCACTTTAGCATATCGCAGACCATTCGGCATGTTTCGCTTCTTGCTCATCCGAAATCAGGGAAGGAGGAGGGATGCCCGTCGCGGAGTCCTCGACACTGCCGTCCATCCGGGAGAACACTGGCATCCGCCGGGGGATGGAGTAGCCTGACCGCCCGGACGCGGTGAACGGCCGCCTTCCGCGAGGCGAGTGGGGACTGGACTCCCCGACTGCCTGGAGCGATGGAGCCGCTGCCATGGGCGGAGGAGAGCCCTGCCATCCCCCAGAAACACGGAGAGGTCGAAATGAGACTGCCGTCCGCGAGGGGAGGAGGGAAGTGACTCCCCGACCGCCTGGAGCGGTAGGGCCGCTGCCAGGGGCGGAGGAGTGTCCCCACGGGTCGCCGGGAACGCAGAGGGGCGTTCTGTCCGCCGGGGGTCATGGTTCTGACTCCGGTCCGCCTGGGGAGGAGCGGTCCACCTGAGAGGGTGGAGGAGTGATCGAGGACCATGCGACGGTGTATCAGAGAACCGGCGAGTCTCTCTCTCACTGCTGCTCCGCATTTGCTTTTTCCCTCTCTTTTAAATTTTACAGTGTTTTTTTGGGGGGGGGTACTACGATGTTACAGGAAGTAGCCCCCCTATTTTAATTATTTCTGTTTTCCTCCCCTTGTCCCCTCCCTCATCCAGGTAGACGGGGATGACCTGCTGGCAGACGGGGGGTGTACGTCATGACGGGGGCTCCCCAGCCTGAGAGAATGAGGGAGGAATGTGGCAGGGCGGAGGGTGGGGCCAGGTGGTGATTCTACACACCCGGTCCCTTATCAGGCTAATCAAGCCTCAGAGAGGGATAAAGGCCGACAGCGGAGGATGGTGCGGGAGAGAGAGATTGTTTACGGGCAGCTGTCCATCATGTGTGTGTTTGTATCTTTTGTTTAAGTTTCTCATTAAAGTATTATTTATATCGCCTCCTCCTTGCCCGTCTAAACCCCTTTACAGTATCATAATAATACATTATAATATATCACTAGTCAAGACAGTTAAAAGTTGAGTTAAAAACTGTTGAGGAGAGAGAGAGAGAGAGAGAGAGAGAGAGAGAATGAATCATGGGAGCACTTTAAACATTATGAGCTCTGATGTGCAAGACAATTAAATAAGACATTGTTGTAAGTCGGTCTTTTATTGTAGTAACACCATGGCAAGTAACAACAAAACGAACGGTGATTGGTCGTTTACATGTTCAGACGGCTCCTTCCCATGCAAGAAGGCGATTGGTGAAACAGAAAAACGTATCAGCTGATTATCGGCCTTGGCAATATATCGGTCGACCACAAATCTCCTCTGAGGCTAAGTTGACACTTTTGAGCCTCCTGAGTTATTAAAAAGCAACTTTTAAGCAATAAAATTAGCCTCTGGTTGGAGAAGAAAAGACCTTGTAACAGCAGTTCCTCAATGTCTGTAAGAGCATGTAGACACTTGACTGTTGTTGTATAATTAAATGACTCAACGAGGCTTTGAATGAGAGGAGTGTGTGTGCATTTGCGTGTGCGTGCCCAAACGCCGCCTTACCTCTGTGCCTGTTGGTGGTTTTGTCAAACATTAGCATGGCGTCATCAACCTGCGGACAAAACACACACGCACACAAAAGAGAGGGATGAGACACTTGAAGCCATTACACAGCATGAGGCTCTATTGTGAAGCTCCAGAAAAACAGAGAGGGGTAGCAGATGGAGAGGCCGAGTGGGGAGGGGGAACGGAGAGGGAGAGAGATGGACAGAGAAAGAGAAGAAAGAGAATATGGATGGGAGGGAAAGAAAGGGGTGAGATAAAAGAGGAGAGACCGATAGCTGCAAACAGGAGGTAAAACACTGAAAAATAAAGGGTCTTTATTTTAGACCCCATTAACCCCCTATGGAGTTGCGTTATGGTTCTTTTGGAGATTTTAAAGTTATTGATGTAACATTTGAGGTTCTTCATATCACAATATTGGTTTCTGGGTCCTTTAACGCAGTGGTTCTCAGCTGGTTTTGTTTCAGGAACCAGATTTCACATTAAACATCGAGTGACAACCCAACGCAATACCAAAATAGCATTTCACATTTATGCCATGCAACCGGTCCACATTTTGGGATCTGTCTAATCTGGCTAGTTTCTGAATTTGAGGGTTTGATTGGACCTTTGATGTCAAAAGGTTGGGGGAGTTATGTCAAAAGCTTTATTTTCTCCTGAATAGCTCATAGCCCTATTTATTTTTGCTATCCTTCCAACTATGCATGAATATATGTTTATTTGAATTGCATTCATTTGCATATAAGCTTTGATTTTCTCTGCTTTCTGCGACCCTATCAGAACAGACCCATTCTTGGGTCCCGACCCACCAGTTCAAAGCAGCACAATGACTCTTTTTAAGCTACAATACATAGAGAGTTTTCTAAAGAATATTAATAATATTAAAAGTTCTCTGTGGAACGTCTATATGAGTATTTATTCTTCTCAGATTTTGCAATATTCAGAATCAAGTACAACAGGACATACAATGACAGTGGAACATGTAAACATAACCCTCGCTAATTTCATTAAACAAACATCGATGTTCATTGGCCCTAACGTATACAAATAGCCTGATTCCTGCAAGCTCTCATTCCGTTCACTCCCTCTTTCAGTGTGTGTGTGTGTGTGTGTGTGTGTGTGTGTGCGTCTTTTCGAAAACTTTCTGTCCTGTTCCCCCTTTCTCTTCAAACCCTCTCTAAAGTTTACTATTCCCATGGAGACTGCATCAAGAATTTCAATTAGAAGAATTTACCCCCTTCTCCCATTCTCTCACTTTTTATGAACAGAACAGAGAGAGAGAGAGAGAGAGAGAGAGAGAGAGACAAAGAGTTGAATAATAGCTACTATTACTGGAACTAAATACTTTTTGTCACTCTCGTGTTTTTTTCCCGTAACTATTCACTAACATTGGTTAATGCTTTAGGCATCATGAACTAACAATTAACAATAAGTTCTTTACAGTGTTTATTCATTTTGATTTATGTACATTTATTAAAAGATGATCAAAACCCTATTGATTATATATTGTTTATTGTTAGTTCATGTGAACTAATTGCATTACTTATGTTAATGAAAACAACCTTTTTACAGAATAAAAAGAGTTTTATTTTTGGTACTCTTTTATTTCGATCGGTTCTAGTTTTCTACAAATGACCGTCTTCTACCCATTTAAAGTAGCAAATGTGTTTACTGCCGTGATATCTTTAACACCAGAAAGTATAGTATAATATGTTCTCCTCAGAACTTAAATTCTCTTTTCTATTTCATTTAATCATTTTTTTAATACTCTATGTGTTGTATTCTATTTATTTTCATATTCTTTTCATTCAATTTGATTCTCTTTCTGTGGAGTACTTTGAAAACACTGTTTTAAAAGTTGAAGTTAAAATTAAGCTTAAATTAAGCTTTACTTACTAGAACTGTGTTAAAGCTTGACTATAAATCACGTTTAACCCTTGTGCATCAATAAAGCAAAGTTACTCAGTGGTCCTTAGAGGACAAAAATATCTGTGTCAAAATACTTCCATAAAAATACGATATATTAATATTGTTTTCCATTTTCACTGACTTTCATTTTTTAACCAACATCAGTCCTGATCATAACTACCAAATATTCATGCTTTTTCAGGATTTTAACCCTTAAAATCCCAGTTTGTTTACATAACGCCACTGTTGTTTTTAACACACACAGTAGTGTTTCCATGTGTTATGGGGACTTTCCATAGACATAATGGTTTTTATACTGTACAAACTTTATATTCTATCCCCTAAACCTAACCCTACCCCTAAACCTAACCCTCACAGAAAACTTTCTGCATTTTTACATTTTCAAAAAACATAATTTAGTGTGATTTATAAGCTGTTTTCCTCATGGGGACCGACAAAATGTACCGACATAGTCAAAAGTTTGGGTTTTACTATACTTATGGGGACATTTGGTCCCCACAAAGTGATAAATACACGCTCACACACACACACACACACACACTCTAACATCTATACCTACACATCCACAATTTTAGCTGCATCGTTTATTCAATTGGGCTGCAGTGCTCTATAATACAGTAAAGAGAGAATAGGGAAAAAGCATGTATTTGCTCCATAGGCTAAAACATGGTAAAAATGGCGCCATCTGGTGGAAAATATAAAACAATTTACATTTTTGAAGCCAGGGTTCCTGAATGAAAGTATAATATGATAGAATTCATGATTTTATGCTTTAATGGCACTGGGATCAAATATTGCAGTTTTAATGGGTTTCAATGGGGAAATTTTTGTCCTGAAGGTCCTGAGTGTGACTATTTAGTGTACTCAGTGTATTATAGATGTATTATAGGAACTGAGGTTGAAATTTCAAAATTCTCCCAAAAATACACACCTTTGGCAAAATGTATGCCATTGGCATTAACAGCCAAAATGATCGAAAAAACTAAAATGAAAAAGACAAAAACGTCCCGAAGGTCGCACAAGGGTTAAGCCCAAAGTATACGGTACTTTGGTTTTGACGCGAACGCTTAGCATCTGTTTACAGTCTATTCAAAGTATACTTCAATTGACTGTGCCACACATACGTTGGCGTTTGGTGCATGCACGCTACGACTGTTATGAGAGACTGGACAGTTTATCTTCAGTCCCTATAAAGATGTCTTTATATTACTTTAGACTGGGGTAATACCAGTTTTTCCTGACCTCCTCAAACACGCATTCTTGACGTGCACATCCACTGTCACTTTCATATTCATCTCCTGATTTTTAGCAACAATTATATGTTCTTCAAGCGCATCTTTGTGACACCAACGGCTCAGCTGTGAGTGTCGCCACCTTGTGGACACACTAATTTGTGCAAATAATTCCAGGCGCATAAGTACGCACAGGTTAGAAAAATCGTGCCGCATGCGTCCAGTGCTTGAGCACACTGCTGAAGACCAAATTTGCATCACGTTTCCTGTTCACAGAAGCATAGCACTTGCGTCTAATGTGAACTTTGCTTTTGGCTTTAAAGGTGAAGAGTATAACTATTGCGCCATAATAGTCACTCAGAAAAATGTGCTAAAATAATGGCTGTTTTCAAAACGATTTCCCAAACAACCCCAAAGTTATGTTCAGAAAACAGGTAGATATCTGGTTTGTCCAATACAGAGTTACAGTGTCCAGAGGTTGAAAACACAGGCCTGAGTTCACACATGGATATAATCTCGCTTTATTTATTATGCAACTAAACCATTTGATGGAACTCCACACGATCTGTAAACACGAGCATTGTGAAGCGATTCATAACTTTCTCTTTTCTAAATCTGAGTCCACGTTTTCTGACCAAACTGCTGACAGCTTTTTCCTCTTGACTATAATATCATTTGTGTGTGTGAGAGAGTATCTATTGGCAGAACGGCACCAGTCGAAGCCCTCGAGGGTCACGTGCCAGGCTGTATTTATGTGACCGTGAGGTGCTTTTGGGTGCCACCTGGTTAAACGACCATGGGAAAGGTCAAACACTCTTAGTGTGGATGGGCCGCTGTC